>NC_045616.1:49186207-49486207 GCF_009829155.1 Mustela erminea
AAATTGAAGTTATTTAAAAAGTTGACACAGACCCAATATTTAGCATTAATGTTTAAGAAATTTCATATAATCATTTTTTTTTAAAGATTTTATTTATTTGAGAGAGAGAGAGAGAGCGTGAGCATGAGAGGGGCAAGGGGCAGAGGGAAAAGCTGGCTCCCTGATGAGCAGAGGGCCTGATGTAGGACTTGATCCTGGGACTCCAGGATCATGACCCGAGCCGAAGGCAGTTGCTCAACCAACTGAGGCCACCCAGGTGCCCCTCATATAATCATTTTGAGTAACATTTCAGTTGGTTATTAGCCATGGGGACAACTAATCTATAAAAAGATTTGTTTTCCAATCAAACTTGTAAGCTCAAATGTACTTATCCTTAAAAACTATCTGACAAAGTGTCTGTTATTGGTGGAAAACTAAAGTCACATATTAGAAAGAAAAAGGGTGACAGAATTTAGACACTGCTATTGATTTGCTTACTGCATTTAGAGAATTCATGTGTACTTAACCTGGGACTTCTCAATGCTCCCACAGCATTATGTCTGTATATATGTCTACCTTTTGGTCTTAATGTAGGAAAAAAGGTTTTGAGACTAGTGACCAATGAATGACAACCTAAAAAGTCATGTTTTTTGGCACAGGGTCCTGCGTTCTTAGTAGAGCCATGGTTTACAGAAAGAGAATATTCCCGAACTTATAGGCCTGCTTATATACACCTTGCAAATTTTGAATGCCTTCCAAACTATGAAGAGAATACTTCTTTTGGTATGAGTTGAGCTAATCCACACCTGGGGACCATGAAAGGGCTTGGTTTGTCCACTAAGAAGTAAGGGCTTGGGTAAGAGGAGAGCATCACAGCAGGGAGCCGTACTACCCTGGATTTGCCTTAAGCAGAAGACATGACCTTTGGTGGAGAACATGTACACCTGATTTGCCAGAAAGGAAATAGCCTCATGTCAGTACAGCTCTTCATATAACCCAGCAATTTCTCCCACTCCCCGCAATTTCTCCACCTCCCACTTTACTGAAGGGAAAAAAAAGTCAATAAACACTTTTCAGTCTACTCTTAGTGGTTTCTATCTGCATTACTCCACAGAAACATCTCTAGCTGAAGCCCCCAATGACTTCCTTGGCATAAGAGTTTCCACGGTGTAGTCAAGAAGTAGAGACCTCCTGAGTTCAAATCCTTAATGCTCCATTTATTAGCTCTGTTCCCCTGAAGTTTTATGCATCTCTGTTCTTCAGAGTCCCTAGGTACAAGTTTAGGACATCACAGTATTTATTTCTTAAGGTTTCTGTGAGTATTAAATGAATTAATCCATACCAAGAGCTAAAGAGAGAGCTTGGCAACTTGTAACGTTTTAAACAGAGGTTCTTTTGAACTGCAGATGCAGTGATTCCATCAGCGTTCTAGGCTGATCACCATGCTTCCTGAAACACTCTCCTGTCTGACTTCACCTCAATTCAGTAGCTCAGTGTTTCCTGAATTCTATGCACATCCATTTATACTTACACCAATGTCAGACTGCAGTCCTCTCTAATGGGATTAGAGCAAATGTCTCTGTCTCTATATACCCATACCGCTAGCCCGAAAGAGGGGCTGCTCTTGTTGTTATGCAAATCTGATTATTCATCCTTTTATTCAAAACTGTTCCTTGTTCTTCAAGTAGTCTTACAGGAATGCAAAAATCTCTTCAACTGGACTTGCATGGTCCAACCCACATCTTATTTATTCACCCTCTCTTCACCACCAGCTAACACCTCTTAACTCCATTCACAAAGGAACTTCCTTTAATGCTCTTCATTCCCCGTATTCCTCCTGCCATAAAGCTTATGCCTGAAATGTTTTTCTCTTCCTCCTTTTACTCAATAACTCTTACTTATCCTTCAGACACCAGCTCAATTACCACATTTTCAGAGAGGTCTTCAGGGGCCTTCCTTCCTATTTCAAATGCCATTATATGCTCTAAGAAACACACGGTTTTTTAAAATGGTTATCATATTTTCAAGTTTGAATTTTATTTCTGATTTTATTTGTGTGAACTAGTATGTGTTCATCTATATGAGACTTTGAGTCCCATGAGGCCAGGATGGTTTGGGGTTTTGATTGTTATTCTAAACTAGAAATTAGCACCATGCTGAATGCATTTACAGTACGCCTGATCTTTGAATTTGGTAGATATTCAGTAGATATGACTTTGTCTTCTTTTATACATTCATTATATTCTAACTTGCATAATTTTTAAAAAAACATTTTTCCAGTAAAACATAACTTCCTTTCTAAACCTCATAACTGTGTTCATCTTACAATTCTTTTATTATTTATTTTTACCTCTCCCCAATTATTTCACATATATCAGACATAATATATAAGAGAAATTGGCTAGTAGCAAAAAGAAAAGTACCAACTGTTGGCAAGCATGAGGAGAAGAGAGAACACTACGCTGTTGGTAGATTTGTAAATTGGTGCAATGCTATGGAGAACAGTATGGAGGTTGCACAAAAAATTTAAAAACAAATACCAGAAACCCCACAAAAACCCAGAAACATCCTATGATTCAATGTTTCCACTATTGGGTATTCACCCAAAGAAAATGAAAACACTAATTCAAAAGATATATGCACCCCTTTTATTTCCTCCAACAGTATCTACAATAGCCAAGATATTAAAGGAACCCAAGTGTGCGCCACACACACACACACACAGGAATATTACTCAGTCACAAATAAAAATAAGATCTTTCCATTTGGGATGACATCGATGCACTTAAAAGATATTAACTAAATGCACTAATTAAGTCAAATACCATATGATTTCGCACAGACGATACAGAGAACCAGCTGATTGATGATGGTTGCCAGGGGGAAGGTGGGTGAAAGATACAAGGTGGCTTGATAAGCAGAGGCTTCTAGTTATAAAATACATAAGTCATAGAGAGGATAAGGAAATATAGTCAGTAATATATTCATAATATTGGGTAGTGAGAAATGATTACACATACTGAATAATGTACAGAATTGTTATATCAATACTGTATACCCAAAACTAATACATCAATAATTAAAAAAAAATGTATAAGGAAATTATTTCCAGGCAGTAAACAGCATACTATTACCATTTTTGAGATAAAAGAAACAGGTAAACCCATGCTCGCTACACGCTATCTGATATTTATTAGATGTGATAAACACCAGACTGAAGACTGCAGAAGAAAGGGTCCATAAACTTGAGGACAGAGTAATAAATACTATCTAACCTGATGAGATTTTAAAAAGGGGGAGAGTAAGAAAACCTTACTAACTTAATATCAAGGGATCAAAATTATATATGTTGGAGGTCTAGGAAAGGAGAGAATGGGGCAAACAAGTGCACACACACCATCCAAGGAGGAAAAAATGAACTTAAATAGTGGATAACATTTCCCCAAATTTGGTGGAATACAGAATACAAAGAAAACCACACTTAGTCACATCAAAGCAAACTTCTGCAAGTTAAAGACTAAGGGGGAAATCTTTTTTAAAGAAATCAAAGAAATAAAATCCAGTCAATGTTATTATAATAGCGATGTAATGAGACAGATGGAATCTATACTTGTGGTGAACATAGCATAAAGTATAAACCTGTCAAATCACACACACACACAAGGCATTGCATTGACCAAAACAATGATATACCATTGCTAACTTCTTATGATAAACAATGTTGGTTAAAACAAAATGGAGTGACATTCCCAAAGTGTTGAATGAATAAAATGGTATCCTAAAACTCTGTAACCACTGAAAATATCTTTTCAAAATGAGAGTGCAGTGAATATATTTTCAGATTAAAAAAGGTGAGAAATTCAGTTGAAAATTCAGATTTAAGAACAGTAGGAATGGTAAATATATGGGTAAATTTAAGAGACTGTAAAGTGTAATACATCAAGGAAGCATATTATGTATCTCGGCAACCACAAAAAGACAAACACAAACAGACATAGCTAAAAGCAAATCAAGTAATTAAAATGAAACTGTGAAACTTATTAGATTACCTAAATGAAAGCAAAAATGAGGAAACAAAGAACAGAAAATATTGTTAAAAAAGAAACAGAAAAGTGGCTGACATAATTCCTAAATATTACATTTAATATTTATTTGAAAAACACTCATTACAATTGGTATTTTAAGAATTTTTAAAACTTACGGCATAATTAAAAGCAGTTTATAAGAGATGTGACTTAAAATACAGATAAGAAGCATGTTCAAAGTAAAGAATGGAAAAAATGTATCACTGATAACATAAGCTTAAGAAAGCTGAAATGGCTTTATTAATATCAAAAAGATTAAAGACATGGGTTTAGGTAATTAGATGGGTCAATGCAGTGATCAACTGTAACAAATGTACTCTGGTGAGTGATGTTAGTAAAAGAGCAGGCTATTCATGTATGGCACAAGGAAGTATATGGACTATCTCTGTACCTTTCTCTCAATTCACAGCGAACCTAAAACTATGCTGAAAAAAATAAATAATTAAATAAATAACTAAGTTTTAAAAATTGGGAAAAAAAATTTGTACAGCTATGGTGGGTGCTGTGAATTATTTAAGACTGATGAATCACGGACCTCGACCCCTGAAACAAGTAATACATTATATGTAATTAAAAATTTAAAAAAAATACTATGTACAGTAAATTCACAAAGAAGGGTATATGAATGACCAATAAGCACATGGAAAAGTACTCAATATCTTCAGTAATTAGGAATATGGTTTAAATTATATTAAAATACCATTGCACACACTAAAATGGCTAAACTTTACAAACTGAAAATTCCAAAATTTGGCAAGATGGTGGAGCAAGCAAAATGTTGCTCCTGGAATTTTTAAATGTTACAACCATTTTGAAAAACTGTTTGGCAGATTCTTATAAAGCTAAGTAGACACGACCTGATGACCTAACTGTTCTACTCCTGGAGATGCAAGACAAATTAAAAAAGCAACCAAAATATTTGCATGCATATTTTTATAACAGTTTCATTAATAATAACTAAAAACTAGAAACTACCCAGCTATCTTCCCCATAAAGGGATAAGCAAATTGCACATACTTCTACCATGGAGTACCATTCAGTAACAAAAGAGATAAATTACAGACGCATGCAACAGCATCAGTGGTTTTCACTCAGAAGGCAGCTCAAGAGAGTAAATCTATGCAACCAAAAAAAGAAATAACAACTCCTTACGAAAACCTGGATGCCACTGTCAGCTATATTTACCATAAGCTCTGTGATCAGAATTTTGTCGAGTTAACAGTCATTACATATGTTCTAAAATATTCTCATACAACTATTTGAACTTTACCTTTCAGTCTTAGTGTGATGTTTCAGAGCCATTCTCCAAAGAATAACATACTAACCACACACAAGAAAAAAATTATGTTGAGCAAAATAAACCAGATTAAAGACTCCCCACTGTGTGATTTCATTTATGCGACATTCAAGAACAGGTGAAACAAACATATCATAATAGAAATCAGAGCAATGGCTGCCAGTGGAGGGGTAGGGATTCACTGGTGGGAAACAATATTCTATCTTGATTGACATATTGGTTACAAGGGCACATAGATTTGTCAAAACTCAAAATTATATATTTAAGAACTATGCATTCCAAAATGTTTAAATTTGACCTCAAAATGGAAGTTTTACCGAAACAACAAACCCCTTCCTCACGACTGATTTGGAAAAGTAAAATATTAATGATCCTTGACCATATTTTTCACTGCATGTAGCTATTACTTTGAAACAAGTATTTACTGACCCACTCTTTATTCAAATCTTTGTGATATAAAAGGCGTTAACGGAACTGTTATTTTTTTTTTAAGATTTTATTTATTTATTTGACAGAGAGAGATCACAAGTAGGCAGAGAGGCAGGCATAGAGAGAGGAGGAAGCAGGCTCCCTGCTGAGCAGATAGCCCAACGTGGGGCTCCATCCCAGGAACCTGGGATCATGGCCTGGCCGAAGGCAAATGCTTTAACCCACTGAGCCACCCAAGCGCCCCAACAGAACTAGTCTTAATGTGTGTTGACCAAGAGGACAGTTGGGCAGTCAAAGGACCTTCCTTTCTTCACCCTTTACTTTGCTACACATTTTAGAAAAATTCTAAAGCTCTTGTTCAGCTCCCAGCTGCTTGTTCTTGGTACCTAGCAGCACAACAAAAAGTTTTCAACATAAATACATACTGACTAGACAAATGACTCTATACAAAATTTGCTTTGTAAATACCACTGTGATAAGACTTTCCAACTTTGTCCGCTATTTATCCAAGAGAGTTTTTAAGAAGTACTTAAAACTCTGGGGGGAAAAGCTGACACACTACCCAGGACAGAATTGTTTTGCTGTCAGCAGAGGCTTCTGGCTTACAGGCTGTGAGGGAAAAGCACCAGTTGTTCTGACTCATGCTGTACATTTTAAAGTCAATAGATTTAAATATAGAGCCATGTCAACATTTGAACTTATTTCTGTACAATTGGTATATGTGACACCAATCTCATTTAAGGAAGGAATTTTTATCTCTCAACTGTAGAAGTCATTCTCTTGGACCACTGTATTCTTTAGATGGATGTAGATCTGTTTTATGTTCAGATCTGAATTTTCCACAGAAAGGATAGGACACTTAGAAGTTGATATTCCCTCAAAGCAATGCAAAACAGAGGCTTGTCATTTATTCATTAGTGGATAGATTTATTGAGATATTATATAAATATTAATAGAATTAAGTGAACTCATTCACCTTTCTGAGCAGGGGATATTTATGTCCTTCCTTTTATAACTTCAAGCTATTGGAAATTTGAGAAGACTTAAAGAACAGCTAGATGTTTGCATACCTGTTTCCCCATTTGGAGAAACACATTTATTTTTCAGATCTTTTCCCAGTATAAGCTCTGTTAAGAGAGTAAAATAACTTGGGAATCCAAATTTTGAGGACGGTTAAAAAAAAAAAAAAAGTTACCAAGTTTTCTTTGACTTCTAAAACAGTAAGTACTTGATCATCTTACTACTTCTGTAAGTTAACATTTTTGCTATACTTGCTTTTACCTTATTTTTGGTCCAGTAAACCTGGATATAAATAAAATTTAATAGTTGTACTTCCACAAAGAAATGAACGCAGTAACAATCTCTAAAATTTCATGTGTAATTACAGATATTTCATTTGTATCTATTTGTTACCATTTTAAATAATGTAGCTTCTCCTTTAACCATCAAGATCTTCTAATATGCTTTTAAAATTTTTATCTCATATCTTGAATATGGAAGTTTTCACATTATAAGATTGCAAAAAATCTCCTATATGCTTTGTAATTCCGTATTTTTATAATTTTTTCATACATACTTTTTAAATTGTTAAATAATTTGTTTCTGTACATTTTAAGCACAGGTAGAGTATCTCATAGACGAATATACAGCCACATTTACTTAACAGTCTTGAATGTTATTTTTTATAAAAAAAAATATGAAAGGATAGCAGGGCTAAAGAAATTTATTGACAAGAATAGTACAATTAAATTGAGTTATCTCCTTTAAAGTGTCAGTATCATCGATACTTTCTATCTGATACAGTACTGTCTGAGGTAATCATCATAACATATCCCCCATTAATGGCTCACTTTCTGCATCTTATCCTGTCTTATCCCCTGTGCTACTGAAAAAAATGAAGAAAATATTATAACTCTTCATGGAGACTTCAAGTTTGAGCACACAGCAATTCAGAAATAAGGTTTCTGGACTGAAGACTAGGGTAGAAAATAAATTCACAATTATGGTCTTTAACTGGCATGGTTACAAACTAAATGGTTTTCTAGTGCAGCTGTTAAATGAACTCATTGTAAAACATTAAATATTAGATACAGTGCTATAAAATTGCTTAGTAGAGGAAAGCTGTATTTTGAGATATTTTCTCAAAACCAAGAATTGTATTGTGAATTTTAACCATTGTAAGCATTTAAGCAAATGTTACCTCCATAATTAAATATGGAAGACATTTAAAAACAGTAACACAACAAATTTTTTAGTTACATGTTACAAATATGCAGAAATTTGTGGACACAAATACAAGTTTCCTGAAACTTTTATAAATTAAAAACAATTTTTATCACATTGTAAAGTTCAATTTTCTTAAGCCATTTTTTTGAAATTTTCATTTGTTTTCATCTGCTTGGCTTTGGGGGTCATTATGTCTGTTTAATTACTAGATAGTTCCAATTAAACCACCTGCCAACTAGTTATTGGTATTTCTCTAATTAAAACTGCATAATTAAATTTGTGATAAAATATAATTAACCAAAATTTTAGGCCAGATTTGAACCTTTTACTTTGCCCAGAAGCCTCAATGAGCTTATGCAAAATTCTAAAGATTAGTAAGCCTGGGTTTCATTCTCCCCTAGTTACCTCATACTCTAAGACTTTGCATAGTACTGAAAACAATATTGGAGTTGTCTTGTTGTTCGCTTTGTTTTCTCTCGAAAGTATTATCTGATCATCTTCCCTTGTCTATAAGCTACCTGAAGGCTTACTTTCCTCAAATCCTCTTTTCACTCTGCACATTAATGCCAATGAAAGAGAAGATCCTCTTATGAGTAAGAAAACACATAACTGGGGTCCTTCCAACAAATCGTAGATACAAGCAACAGACATAGAAAGAAAGAATTTTTAAGTCTACACAACCTACCTTAATATGATGAAACCTCATACAACCTTTCCTCAAGGGGAACAAAATTAAGTACTGATAATAAGAACCCATTTTGAGATATCCCTCTATCTGTATGGGGAGTTAAAAAATCTCTTAATATTTAGAAAGCACTTATTAATCTTTATAATAGTATTTATAAAGCTATAGTTTATATTTGAATGATTCTGATACTTATTTTTTTTAAAAAATGCCATCAAAAGTACAAGGGCATAAAGAGTGACAGTCCAAGTAACAGTAAGTGAAAAATAGATAAGAAGTTTGATAGTGTGATCAAAGAAAGAAGGAAAAAATATATATAATTTAAGAAAAAGGAAACTTTTGTATCATTTAAAAAGGTTGAATTCCACTTGGATGGATATATTTTGTCTTTTATTTTATTTTTTAAGGTTTTTTTAAAAATACCACTTGGATAACCTATAGCTCAATATTTGTTTTAGGTATACAATATAGTGATTCAGCACTTCCAGACAATACCCAGTGTTCATCACAGCAAGAATACTCCCTAATCCCCATCACCTGTTACCCCCTCCTCCTTCCACCCAGCCACCTCCTTTCTGGAAAACATCATTCTGTTCTCTACAGTTAAGTCTGTTGCTCAGTTTGCCTCTCTCTTTTTTCATCCCTTTACCTGTTTGTTTCTTAAATTACACATTTAAAGAATTTTTAATTTAACCAAAACGGAGTCTGAAAGCACTATGAACATTCTCATGAACAGTGTCTGACGTGGCTTTCTCAGGGAAACCCTGATGAAGTCACAGCTCCCTGAAGAATGTCAAGTAAGTTCTCTAATGATCTGGTTATAAAATATATGGGAGAGAGAGAGGAGAGACCAGGAGGACTGATAATAGAAATATGGGTATAACTGTTATTCTGGAAAAAGAAATCAGAGAAAAACTATTGACAAGATTCATTAACTGGAACTATACACACTTAATGCGATTTCTAAATTATAGTTATGATCAATGAAAAGCAGCCTACTCTATGAACCATACTGGCAATCTAATATGTATTACAAAAACAAAGGAGAACCTGACAAGCTTTCAGAAAATAGTAATACAGGTGAGATTTGAACACCTGAATAAGATATTTTGGACATGGGATGTTTCTCCTGCCATTTCAAAATCCAGAAGTCAATAGAGAAATGGACAGTGAATTTTTAAAGAAAAAGTTTGTAAGCAATTACATGCCATTTTTTTTTTTAATGTGAGGGTCACAGCAATATAAACTGTTCTGCAACAACTAGGCAACTATGTCACACATATAAATGTGAAAATGTTGGTGGATAATGTAGTTCACCCAGGATATGGAAAGGTAAAATTAATAATCAACTAGTGTTTAAATCATAGTAACTATAGCAGTACATCTTATCAATTATACAAGACCCAAAATACCATAAAAATATTAATATAAGAACCATTATTCCAGCAAACCATAACTGACTGGTTATTCTAGTGTACTTTTGTACAACTCTACTGTATCTTTTATAGTGTTAACTGTATGTCTCTTAAAAGTTAACTATTTTATTTTTATACCTTATTATGGAAATCAAAAGGAATTCCATTGTAGCTATCCCTCTATAAGAACACCTCAGAAGTCAGTTTATTCTTGTTCAGTATCAGAGCAAAGTAATCCTCAGAAATTATGTATCTATATATACTTACTTATAGATACATAATTATACATAGTATATAACAATTTATGTATAATTTTAAACTCATGTAGAACTGGAAAAGTAAATCACATACATAAAAGTGAAAATATTCATGGGAAAATATAGAAAAATATAAATTCACATGCAAAACCAAAAAGAAATGGTATGTGAAAATATTAAAACCATTATTGTTGGTATCTTTTCCAAATTTCTACATTTGGTAATTTTTCTTTAATGAACATGCATTACTTTACAATTTAAAAAAATAGCAAATCATAAGAAAATTAGTTTTGGCCAGTCACTTCTGTTTGTTCATAGAATTCTATCCTTACTGATTTTATTAGTTTTTGGAACTTTCAAGGATAATGTTGACTTTTTATTCCATTAGATTTGATCCATGTTCTAATCAGTCAAACTTTTCAAACAGATCTTAGAAGTTCATGCATCCAGCACCTTGAGATAAGGACAGAACCAAGGACTTTCATTCTAACTTAATAAAAATTCATTCATTAGAATCCTTTGCTATCCCTTATTGAATAGCTAATTCACCTAATTGCTCTTGATTTCCATATTTTTTTCCTCTTATCCACAACTCTGTCATGAGAATTTAATATGAAACACTTTGCTGAATTTCACCTATGTCCTGAAGATTATTTTGTTCTCATCTATTCTTTTGACACACACATCAAGAAAGAAGACTAGGTTAATCTCAGGCATCTTGTTGATATTTGAGTATCTAAATGGAAACTTTATTGATGACTTTAACCAATGTCAAAAATATGTAAAAATATCAGTTTGTTCTTAATATGCGTTAAAACTTAAGTATTTTCCTTATCTCAGAATGCTAACATCAACACTTTACTGATTGAAGTTATGAGAATGGACAGCATAAAAAGTGAAATTGTAATTAATTCACAAAATACTTCAGCAAGTTTTATAATTTTCATTTATTAAAATAAGTTTAAAGAGTAAACTTGTAAACTACAAACATGATTAAACTGTTGCGACTGTGAACATTTTCTGCAAAATATATATGCTTTTAAATAAGTAATAGGCTTTGGTTTAATTGATCCATGAGTGCCATAAGAATCAAAGCCAGCAGGACAAGAGTCATAGCCTTAAAACAAGGAAACTGAAGCCATTTAAGTTTAACAAGCTGCGTTGTCAAGAGATCAAGCTTATCAAAGCTTATCAAAAAATCAACAAATACCAGAGGCTTGTTCTAGTCACAGAATATACAACATAAACTGGCTACCTCATGCATCATTCCTTTGGGCACTAAAGATACATTATCATTTTACCACACATAAATACTAAATAATGCATAGAAATGATCATTATTTGAAAAGTGTTTTTGTTAAGTTTTAATGATAAAATTATAGCCCACCATTTTTTTTTGTTCTATCATAACACAATTTTCAAATAATTCTTGGCCAGATATGCATAGGACTACTCTGATGTTTTCTCAAGGCTGAAAAATAACAAATTAATTCTACTTTTCCAATTCTATAATGCTAGATGTTGCCCCACGTAAACATGTTCCAATGAAGAATTTCAAAAGAATAGCTGAACTCTTTCACTTCTGGGTAACATACAAAGATCTATAGTGTTATCTCTGGGTAGTGGCTTATAGAAATTAATGTAATCCTTGACTTAAGAAAAGGTAAATGGGCAAAGGAATGGAATATAAGCAAATGGTACTTCACCAGGAGTTAAGGAAAAGGATAAAGTGGAGAAAAAGGAGAATGTGTACTGTTCTAGACAAAATGCTTAAATCAACCATAAATTAATATGGTTAGGTATGTTCCTGGATGGGTTTACCTATCCTTAGAGCAAACACATGCCATATTCCGGTGCAAAATGCATGTAAGATTTAGTTTGGTCTGATCTTCAACTGTTTCTAGTGAGTATAGAATGACCCGTCTTCGATATTTTTATTGCTGAAGTGTTTAACATGCTGAGAATATTTTAGTCACATTAAAAAGTTATCTGTTCGGGATCCACCAAATTGCGCTTAGATAACAACTCGAGCATATTTTGCTAGCACGTATCCTAGCAAATGGTAAAATGTTGGTTTTAAAGTAGATAGACAAGGTTTTAAAAATCAAATGCAGGACTTAGCTGTGAGACCTCTAACAAGTAACTTTATTATCAATGAAATAATTTATTGTAGTATTTTCATACAGTAATGAAAAAAAGCAGGTGCCACTTAGTAGAGTTTAATAAATATTTTCTATTTGATTCACATAGTACATTATTAATATACACAGCTTACTTATCCCATCAGTTTATTTGTAATTATATATACTTGTACCTTGCTAATTTAAGGAGGAAAATATTATCCAGGAACTCAGAAAGTGAAAAAGAAACCCATGTATGTATTTTTCTAATCACACTGCCTAAAAGGACCTTCTATAATAGGGTTTGATTTGTTTTTAGCCAGTTGGTATGAGAGCATGCCCTCTCATGTAGAGCAGGTTGGAAGACTGTCATTTTGCAATGGCTCAATTAAAGAAAAAAAATATGTATATATATCCACAGCTAATCCTGTTGCAGCATTACCGAGGGACAAATGAGAGCTATGGCTTTCCATGAATGCTAGCGTTATGTATTGTTCCATTCCAGCTTAACCTTCTATCTGTGTATGTGCTTTGGACTACTTATTTGACTTCTCTGTCCCTTATCAACTTCAACTTCTGAAGAAGTGGGTTGTCTATCCATAATTTTATTTGCCTATTTAAGTGAGTTCTTTGGGTCTGCTTTCATTTACCTCTTTCACAAAGAAGACAGACTTAAATCCACGTTACTTCTGGTTTTAGTGAACGGATGGTTCTTAATCTGAAGCAATTTGGCCATTCCCTCCTCCCCAAATCTGTTAATTTTTGGACGGTTTTTGTTTTGTTTTTGTTTTTGTTTTTAATTTGTAACGTCGAGTGGGACTGCTACTGACATCTAGAAGGTAGAGGCCAAGATGCTGCTCAACATCCCATAATGCACAGGACAGTCCCACAACAGAGATGTATCCATCTCAAAATGTTAGTAGTGCTGAAGTTGAGAAGTCACACACTAAAAATACACACTGAGAGTCATCAAGTACTGTGCTAGGTGATAAAAATGGAACAACCAAGATAGCGAATGTCCCTGCTTTCATAGAACTTACACTCAAGTGAGAAAAAAAAAAAAAAGACATAAAATAAGTAATAGAATTTTAGGAGTGGCAAGTGCCATAAGAATAAAACAGCATAAATGGATGAAATATGAATGATAGCAGAGGTAGGGGTGGAGATAGTAACTAGAATATTATGCTCAATAGAAGAACATAAAATTACCATGTACTGTTATCACTGGCCTTACCTTCCTTTATACAATTACCATGGTCATAAATTAAGCAGTAAAAAGTCCAAAAGTGGGGGGGGCAAAGATAACAAAAAAAATTATCTATTAAACTCTCATACTTGCTAGTTTTCAGGCTCTCTTTTGGTAAGTCATCATTATAGTAGGCTTGATTTCATAAAAAAATGAAAAATAGTTTTTAAGTAGTTGCCTTCACAGATGAACACTTAGTTCTTTGAAATTTTTACTTTTATTTAAACTTTCTAAAAATAAGAACCATTCAAAAAGTATGTTATCAAAGATAAACAGTAAAGCCTGAAAAGTAATGTTATCTAAAAACGTAGGTCAAAAACCAGTTAAGACAAGGGTAAGGGAAATCCAAAAACACTCAGGACAAAATGCTCTACTCCACATAATTGTTGTTGATCAAAATCCACATAATAGAGATGGAGCTGGAAAACCCTTTATAAAATAACTCAAGCTGCATTGTGATTTAGATACAGGTAATTCATGAGATTAAGGTGCCCTTTATATATCATCAGGAAGCAGTCAACCTAAAATGTAATCAATGTAAAATAAGCTATAAATTTAGAAAACTTATGAAAGTATATTGAAAAAGGAATGGATGAGGCTCTAAAGATGAGTACAAATGGACAATGGTCAGCAAGAAGCCTGTCCAGAGATCTGCTGGAGAGAAGGATCTGTCAGTGTGTCTCACTCGCAAAGGATGCATCTCCTACCTCTCCACAGAGTACCGCATCAATTCAGCCTGTGAATTCAGCCTTTTATGAACTTTTCCATTAGACTTTACTAAGAAGAAAGAAAATGAACCATTGGTGCACAATCTGGTCAGCACTGCACCCATTTATTTGGCACAGAGGCTCTCTAAAAATGGAAGGTTCATTTGTGTTTTATCTAAAAATAATTAACTGTATTTTGCATTCCTAGGCATACTCCATAACAAAATTAATTCAATTTTAATTCAAGTATTTTAAATGGCTTAATTATTCCCGATAAAAAATAAAATCTTACTGTAAAATTGGTGTTCTAAGGCAATGTACCATGTCCTTACACATACTTCAAAAACACTCATTTGGAAATCACAGTTTAAGCTGCCAGCTGGATTAAAATATATATTCTCCTAAAGCTACATTCACCAAGTAGATTTTTCAATATTAATTAGTTTTTCAATTGCCTCAAATTTTGGAACAGGATCTCCTAACCACTGGACACCAATGTTTTGTCATTATAGCAGGCTGATTCCCAATACAAATTAGGAAATTGGCAATTTCATTTACAAACCAATCTGAGAATGTTGGTTATGAGTTGCCCATTTGTCTCTACTGATTATCATAATTTCAGTATTTCACAGGGCTAAAGTATCCGATGCCATGCCCCATGGTTTTGACATCTCATTTAATCCATCTTTAAACAGACTACTAGCTCGCATCTATGTCTTGGTTGGTTTATTCTTTGTGTGGAAAAGGAAACCCAGTGAGAGAGAGGAGAAACACAGAAGGGATCTAATTCATTTTCTTCAAAACTTGAAACCTAGAACTACATCACTCTCTCATCCAAACAAACGTGTACCCATCTAATCCCACACTTTACCCTTAATTTGACACAGAGGGAAAATATAGTCTATAACCAAGAGTATCACAAAGATGACTCTTACACATGGAGACTGAAAAAATACACAAAAATAATGTGTAATTGAAGATTTACATCATGATTTGGAAGCCAGAGGACTAGAGGACTACGTTAAGTGGAAGTCCAGGTGTAGTGTCTCAATAATATACCACGGAATCTTTTGCTGTCTCATGACAGCTGTGAGGACCTTTTCCTGGTTCCTTTTACAGCTCTGCTCTACTAACTCACTGTTTCAGGACCAATCAGCCCCTTCCTATTTTTTAGTTCTCTGGTTTCCCTTCCTCTCATCCTGCAACTCTGTGCTTTTGTTTTCATACTTGGTCCTTGGAATATGTGGATGTTATTCAAGGACTTCTGACTCTGTCCTGAGGGGGAACTCTAGGCTATGGGCCCTGTTGGCACAGAAACCTTAAAGGGAAGAGGTCCTTCCTTCACTACCCTTAACAAAAGTCTTCTTTTTATCATCCTAACATGTGATTTTAAAATGTGCGGGGGGAAATGGGTGTGGATGGCAATACACAAATATATACCTATGTAAGTAGCCTTTAAAAAAAAATCCCCATTTCCTGATCATCTTAAAAACAATAAAAAATGATGAAAAAAATGAACAGACAGAAAACCTGAGATACTAGGGTCACTAGAATCAGCCTCCATGAATGCAAGAAAATTACTAATAAAAAAGGCAAGTCAGTTTCCTGTTAATATGTCTTCCTAACTTCTCAGCTATCATGACATAACGCATTTTAAGAAGCAGTCAACAGCCATTTCCAGATGCACTGCTTCTACCACTGAAGTGAAGAATTCTGAAACTGGAGCCAATGGTTCTATTTTAAACGCAGTAACCCAGTGGGAAGGTAGTTGGTGAAGATACTGTTTTCTGGGTGGAAGAGGGGGCAGGCAAATTTAGATGAGTAACACTGCCTGCCATGTCCTCTGGAACCTCTCAGTGACTGACACACGGGCTGGTTATCTTGGTGCCACTTGACATTGTTTACCAGTCTGGAGATAAACTTCCAGCATCTTGGTGACTCAGTAGCCTTACCTTTTATTATATAATTGACAGTGATGGTTTAGAAAGAGAGTGTGGTGTGGAATCTTTTCTGATACAACACAGCATCTGATAGGTCGAAAAGTTAATGTTTGACTGTTGAAACAGCCAGAATTCAAGTCTGATGTTCCATGCAATAAGTTTACTATTTCCCGACTATAAATATTTTTCAGTACCCCATGAAGGCCTCCATTTATTTTGCCAATTTAACTTCAAATTTATAACTCCATAGTGATTCCCAATATGTGATACATTATATTAAAATATTACATAACTATTTGTGGATAACTGATAGGGCACCAATAAACAAAAAGGAAAAATATGAACCTAAAATGTAAATCAGATGGTCAAATAGCTACGAAAACACAAATTAAGACTATCTGACTTCATATCTGAAGAATGCTAGATTCCTAAGCTCAGATAAAGTTAGACCATTTATTGGTAACTCATGAATAGATTAGCAAATGGCTGTTTCTTCCCAAAAGTCATATTTTCAAGTTTGATGTTCATTTGTGGATACTCTAAGTTACCTGCATCTAGGAAATATTGGACTATTAATGACATACGCTTTAATTGCTTTCACTGAACTATTTTTCATTTCCTTGGGAAAAAATCTGCAAGCTTTGACATACAAGTATCTAACCAAACATCCAAGGGGCAAAGATTGAGAAAGAAGAAACTACTCTGCCTATTCCTAGCATGAGGTAGAGTATGAGGAATGGTTGCTTTGGGGAAGGAAACGCAAAATATGGAGTATCTTCTCAACTGCTAAGCCAGGCTTTAAGACAACACATTCTAGAACTATGGAATTTAAGAACTACTTTTTCATTAATTTAAAATGAATTCTAAGGACATGTAGCACAAATATGTTACACATTAATATAGTTAATAGCTTAAAAATAAAGCACAATGTCAATTTTGATATTGAGGTAGTTAATATTTTTATTGTTCCACTCTTGCTTATCTCCCTTAGTACAGGACATCATCTCTCCCTTTTAAAAGTCCCTTTTTAAAAAAATGTTGTTCCTACCTCTTTTTCTCCTCTGTGTATGTATACTATGTATTTATATTTGTGTTTCCTTGAATGATCATTTTTTTAAGAGCTTTTAACTACACCGCAGATAATCGAATGATGCCTCTGTATGCACTAAAGGTGTTAACAGCATTTTTTTTTTAAGAGAGAGGGACAGTGCACAAGCTGGGGGAGAGGAGCAGAGGGAGAGAGAGAATCTCAAGCAGACTCCCTGCTGAGTATGGGAACCCAACACCAGGCTTAATCTCACAACCATGAAATCACAACTTGAGCTACCCTGGACTCAGTCCCATGTAAATAATAAAACAACATTAAGTATCTAAACTTGAGAAAATAAGATGATACATGAGAATTAAAACACCACTTTTTAGAATTACTGTAGTCATATTTAAATTAAGTATATAATTTACACTATTTCAAGTATTATTAAAGACATAAAGTTTTATCACAGCAAAAATATCTTGTGTAAGTATAACCAACTTTAGGTTTCTGAAAAAATTTAAAAGAGAATTATCTATTGGTATTCTGTTAAATTTGGTATTCTGAATAACTGAGCATTACCGCATGTTTTTCATGGGGTTCTAAATTTCAAAGTTAGAGCAAAATAAAATAAAATCAAGCACCAAGACTATAATGAATATTCTTTAATTATTAATGAGACACTTCAGGATGACTAGCTATACAGAACATCCATTAGAAAATGCTAATGTTTTCTGATCCTTATTTTTTTTTTAGTTCCAGACAAGTAAGAGGCTACTATTAAAACAATTCAAAAATGGCACACAAGGTGTTTATTTTTTAAATGATAATAACCACAGTTTTCTTAAGAGGAGGAAAAGCTTCACAACCAATGGTGAAATAGGACAGAAGGAGATGTTAAGGCTAATAGGAAGCAAGAATTTTTCTTATTTAACAAATGAAAGAATGTCATTCTGGTTCAAATTGTCGGGTTTTTTTTGTTTTTTTTTTTTTTTTTGTACTTCTGTAGCTCATTTTTTGCTAACTTCTAAAATGTCTTCCTTTTCTAAAATATTCTGGCTGGCATTCAGCATCTTTTATTTTTATGTTATCTCACGTGACTTTCTGTTAAGAGACACTTCAGGATATTTTTCATAAAATGCCTTCAGTTTAGAGCCTCAGGTTTATTTTACTTTTTACACTAATGCAGCATTAGCTTTGCTCTCCTTACAAGAACAAAAATATCTCGAAAGCGTAAAGCTTCCCAAGGTCATTGGCCTGTGTCTTTCCGACTCCTCAACCAGGTATTCATTTTTCTTAGTTTCTTGTCAGTGCGCCGTGATATCCTTCACATCTGTCTGTGCCTTTGCTTTTATTAGCAGAAAATACAGCTATAGCTTTAGTGTCATGTGTACTATAAAGACAGGATTTTCAAGAGATTTGACAACTCTCATATTTCCCGAAGTATTCTCAATGTAACACAGAAACAGTTTATTACTGTTAAGTAGTGACTGTCTCTCCAGCTTGAATAATGAAGTTCTCTAGGTCAATATTTTATACAATGATACATTTAAGGATGCATTCCTCTTCAGCTTGGCACTAAAACAATGGCTGTCATAACACAGATCTATGCGTTATCAATCTCACGTGCCACCATAATCAATCTAATTCGTGGGGCAGGGAACGTGTAATACGTTATTGAGTTAAACCAGGAATTTTCTTCTACCAAAATGTTTATAAAGGAGTAAAATAAAATTATTTACAGAGATGAGTTCCTACTCTCTGGCATGGAATAAATTTAACCTTCTGTGAACAGTGCTCACAGCTGCAGTGATTCACCTGTGTTCCTGGGAAAAGCCCATCAGGTATGAAAGCCTCCACTCTGAGCTTCACAAAGTCAGGCACAGTATTCAGACAGGACAGAGAAAGGCAGATATGCATTAAAAAGTCTGGCTCTTGAATCCAATGACTACAACAACAAAAAACCCCAAAAACATAGCACAAAGGGTGTTTTATGGAATCATTAAAAATCAAAACCTTGCCTGTCTTGCGTTTGAATATTTCATGACAAGAGACCATTTCTGACGGAGAAATGTTTCCTGGCTGGTCAGATAACAGTGGGTTTTAGCATGGAATAAATTCACAAACTTTTCTCAAGAAAGAGAATTTAGGCCATTTCAGTCTAAAGAAGCCAAAGCGTACATCTGCATCGATCCTCTTGGCAGCAAAAAGCAAGTCCCTTTGAAGCTTTAAGTTTGTACCAACACCTGTTAAGACTCTGCCTGCCCTCGATTCCATTTTATATCTGGCAGCACTGCAAGTGTACTCCAACTGAAGACGAGTCCACAGAATAAAGAAAATGTACCTTGGCCAGAGATATACATTTTTTTTTATTTCTTGTACTTTTCCTCACATATATTCTGCTATGTATTGCTCTAAGTGAAGAAAAAACTCACTGGGGTGTCTTCTCAGCTCTATGGGTTGGCAAGTAAACTCATTTCAATGGGAAAAATATTCTGTTTTAGACTTTGACTTGCATTTTCCATTGAAGATTTTTGCATTATCAAGCTGACTCTCTGTCTCCATATATATATATATATATATATACATATATATATATATATATACACACACACACATACACACACATATATACATACATATATACATACATATAATTTTAATTGGTTCTGAACCAATAAGAGAAAGGCTTGACTGGCACTTCACAACAAAGCACAATAATGTACTCATCATTTTTCAGTCCTCTTTTTACTTCTCTCATGTAGCAGACTGCGTTGTACCAAGATGGATACACCCATATACTTAAAAAAAAAATTTTTTTTAATGTAACAGTAATATGTCTCCAAACAACGGAATCCATGCAGTTTCCTCTTGAACTTGGATGTACCTTTGTAACTGCTGTAAATAGAACTTGGTGGGATTAACACTATGACTTTTGTGACTAAAGTATAGAGGATGAAATGATTGCTGCCTGATTCTCTCTCTGTTTCTCCGTCTGTCTGTCTATCTGAATCCAGCTAACACTTTGTGAGGAAGACTAAGCCACATGGAGATACATTTAAGCGTGTTAAGCACAGTTCCAGCAAAGGTCCAAGCCAATAGCCAGCATCCACCACCAGACATGTGAGTGACATGTAATCAGACTGTTCCAGCACTCAACTTTCAACTTTCCCAACTGAAGCCCAAAATGCCACTCAACAGACAAGCCGTGTCTACTGTGCCGTATACACATTCCTGACACACAGCGACCATGAGAGAAAATAATTTTGTTTTAAACCACCAAATTCTGGGGTGGTTTGTTATAAAGTAATAGACAAAATATTAACAAAGAGATGGTGGACTGTATTAGTTATCTCAAAATCATTTGGGTATTTTTTAGAGTCTTCACAATTGTATCTGCAAACTGTTATACCATGTTCTGTATGCTGTGTCTTTCTAACAACCATAGAACTTTGCCCCTTGCCAAAACCCTTCTCAGGGGTGACCATCTCAATGTCAAAGGAAACTGCCTCTTATCCCTGCATTTTCCCTCTGGAGTATCTGCAGAAACCTTAATGAAGTAATTATGTGCTTTAAGATATATTGGTTTGGAATATATGAGGGGGGGAAAAGAAAAAGCATGCCTCAGATGCCTCCAGAATAATCTTGTCTATAAAAATGCCATGGGCCAAGTGACCTTGCCCAGAGCATGATGTCTCACTCGCTAGAGCAGAGGCCTGGAGGTATCAGTGAGTGCGCCATGAGGACTTCTTTCTGCCCCACCCGCTCTAGGCACCAGAAGCCTGAATACAATCGTTAATGCACACCTTCAGATCCACAGTACTACACAAAACAATACCCAAATGAGCTGCTTTGATTCAAGACTTTCTGTGGAGACCCAAATAACTAAACGAAGGCTGAGAAATGAGGATATCGCTATATACCTAATCCCAACATAATTGTATTTAAGAATTACAAATACCATACAGATAGGATTTCTAATTTTTTAGTCACAGAATTATTTCTTCAAATAATGCTATAATGGTGAGCCCATAAAAGAGAGGAATGGCTCGGGTCTGAAGTGACAAATGGGAAATCAAAGCCCCAGCTGCTGTTCCTCACAGTCTTTCCTACTTCAGAAGTCCCAAGGAATTGATGCACAGACACCACCAAAATCCAGGGGAGTCTTGTTTTAAAGCAGTGTTACAATTTTTTACTTCTTCTTTGATATTAAACTAGTAAAAAAAAAATCCTGCTATTATGACAGGAGTATATAATCTATGTGATTTAGGTGAGATTTCTATGTTCTTCAGATTCTGCCCATTTTCTGTTTTCCACACAGGCATAAACTAAGGATCTCACATGCTAATAATACAAAGGATATTGCCATTAACTTCACAGAACTCCTTCTCTGCTCAGAGTAAACATCTTAAAATCCGAGTTATCTGTATAGCTAAGATTTTTTTTTTCCTTCAGCAAGCTCTGCAAAGAAATGTGTGGTTATTGATGATTATTGGGAAAGTATTCAATCTCATGTATATTTATTTGACTGCTCTCATGTCCTTGTCCCAGTATTCCGTCATTTAAGTACAATTTACTCTCCTCATATTTAGCATCTTTTTATAACTCTTATAAAAAAAATACTATAACTTAGTCATTCACTAGCTCAGACCCAGCCTTTTATATCTCAACTGACCACTAGGTTTTCAGTCTCCTGCCCTTTCTACTTTTTTTGTTTATATTATTGCAGAGTAATTTCCAAAGTCATTATGACACTCCCCTAGTCAGATATATTTACTAGCCCCTCATTGTGTAAAAATATTTCTACATTAACAAAGATATCTAGTCTGTGATATCCACCCACACTTTTCATGAGCCCTATGCTACACAACCCACAACCAGTACCACCTTATTTACTAAAAGGATTTGATTAAGTTTAGAGAAACTCACTGCCTAGAAGAAAATAAAAGTAACTAGATGAAGAAGGCTGAGTGGAAAAAGACATAAAAAGTGTAAAATAAGTGTTTTATTAAACAAATGTACATAGTAACAAGGCCAGCGAATTTTCCCTGAGATTCCCAAAATCAGAATTAAAATGTAAACATGATCAGTGTTGCTGTTCATACACCCATATATTAAAATAGACCTGTGTTCAAGTGACTATATATGCCATTTCCTATTTTACTGCCTTCTAAAAAAATGATGATTATTTCATATTAATAAAAAAAGTTTTAGCAGCAGCATAGAATGCTATTAATTTATCCAGAAGCATATTTAGTCATGCTAACCTAGGGAGGTAGTCCAAGTTATACTATCTTCATATAAGACATAAGGGGACTGAGGCTGAGAAAATTTATGTAACCTTCACAAAGGACCCACAACTGCTTAGTGGCGCTGGGATACCAAGCTAGTAAGTCTAGCTTCATGGCTAAAATTCTTAACCATTATTCTTAACTTCTTTAAAAGGTTTTCATGGATATCTGCTGAAATGCTGGACAAGTGAGCCATATGTCCATTTCCTTCCAGCTCTTCCACAGATGATGTGTGGGAACATGATAAGATGCCATATGGAATGGTGAATGTCTCTGGCATGTGTTCCTTTTACCTTCTCATTTGCCACTCGTTTCTTTTGGACCCTATTCTTGGCCTATTACTATGATTCCCATGTCTGCCTCTGAACATTTTTTTGCCCAATCTGCTGACCTAATGTCAACTTTTGGGGGATGGTATGCACTACGTTACTTATCTCACCCTTCTTCTGGGCTCGACTCTGCTCACTACCTTCATTACTAGAGTACTTTGAGTTCTGATAAGATGTCTTCCTAAAAGGCATCTTCAGCCATACTCAATAGTCTTGCCCTCTTCTCCTTTCTTCATCTTTTCCCCTGAGCCTTTGCCTATGCAAAGGGTCTATGCCACTACAAGCTGCCTCCCTAAAGCCTTCGAATATCACACACCTGTGGAGATTTAAGAAGGTGGGAGTTTCCCTTGACACTCAAGATCCATCCCTGACTCTTTTGAAAAGGTTTCTAATTAAACCTCAGCCTCAACCCTCTCATGACTTCAGTTTGGTGCTCATGCTAAGAAATCAAAATTGTGTTCACTTTTCCACTTGGAAGGAAAAGAAGGAATCACTGGTTTTATGTAAAACTTGCAATTATGTGAAATTTTACCAATGATCTGTGTTCTATTTCCATACTCTTATTCAAAGTTCTCATAGACACAAATTTATTAAATCTTTTAAGATATCTCTACCCCTATTCTAATTTTCAGACTTATACAAGTTTCCCTTTGCTCAGATTCTGACTTTCTACACGAATTTTAACTAAGCCCTATAATGTCTGTGATAGAGTCCTGACACTACCAGTGAATAGACTTCATGCTTTAACATATTTTGTGCTTTATCTCTATGCAGATTTAATATTAAAGTGAAATTAGGAGACATGCAAGATATAATCAAATCAACCTACCCAGGGAGAAAGAATAAAAAAGCATGTGTGTTCATATTAAGATAATAATAGTGTATAACTTTGTATGAAGAAAATGATCTTGCTGAGAATTTGTTACAATGCTGAATTTCTGGGTTTAGTATAAAAAACTCAACAATGAAGCTCTGGAGATGGCTTCATCACTGAAAACTTTTGTTTTTTTGTTTTTTATGATTACATTATGTTAGTCACCAGATGGCACATCTTTAGTTTTTGCTGTAGTGTTTCACTGTTTGTGTATAACACCCAGTGCTCCATATAATACGTGCCCTCCTTCCCCGCCCCAAAGTCACAATATATGCCCTCCTTAATAACCCATCACTGGGCTAATCCATCCCCCTTGCCCCCCTACCCTCAAAAACCCTCAGTTTGTTTCTCAGAGTCCATAGTCTCTCATGGGTCATCTCCCACTCCAAATCCCCACCTTCATTTTTCCCTTTTTTCTTCTAATATCCTCTATGCTATTCATTATGTCCCACAAATAAGTGAAGTCATGTAATTGACTTTCTCTGCTTGACTTATTTCACTTAGCATAATCTCCTCCAGTCCCATTCATGCTGATGTAAGTAATGGCTGAGTAATATGAGTAATATTCCATTGTATATATGGACCACATCTTCTTTATCCATTCATCTGTTGAAGGCATCTCAGCTCTTTCCACAGTTTGGCTATTATGGACATTGCTGCTTTGAACATTGGGATGTATATGGCCCTTCTTTTCACTACATCTGTATCTTTGGGATAAATACCCAATAGTGTAATTGCTGGGTCATAGGGTAGCTCTATTTTTAATTTTTTGAGGACCCTCTATACTGTTTTCCAAAGTGTCTATACCAACTTGCATTCCCACCAACAGTGTAAGAGGATTCTCTTCTCCACATCCTCTTCAACATTTGTTGTTTCTTGTCTTATCAATTTTTGCCGTTCTGACTGGTGTAAGATGGTATCTCAATGTGATTTTGATTTGAATTTGATGGCTAATCTCTGAAAAGTTAATAACAAAGTAATATCACCCTTCCCATCCTTAATTTATAGGTATATTTCTATGAAAAGATGCAGTAATTGTTTCTAAGGATGGATTCCTTTGGTTTTGAAGAAGCTGTATGCGAATTCTATTGTAATGGGAATAAGCTAGTATAAAAATATTTAGAGGAAAATGAATACTGAATATTATAAAATGAGACTGAAGTTAACCCCTAAACATTCTCTGAACCAATATATATTTCATATAAAGTATATAAAATGTATAGAAATATATAAAAATCAATCTAATTCAGTAACCTCATTTTTTAAATTGAAAATACAATACCATGGTATTAATAGACATTGTTAAATATCATTTTTCAAAAAGTTTCAGGTATATGGGTCAGAATATACTAGTGTATGCTACCATCAAAATAACCCCAAAATATCAATAGCATATCATAATGAGTTTACTTCTCAGTCACATAAATTTCACTGTGGGTTTAGGTAGCTCTCCAGGGCTGTGTTTAGCATTCCAAGCTGTTCTATGCTTGAGGCATCTCCCATATCAACAGATACTTTCACAATTACCTCAGCCAAGCAAGACAAAACATGGAGAATTAGACAGATCATGTATTAATTCAACTCAAATTTTGCTGACCAGTGCAAACCACATGGCCACAAGAGATGTAAAGTACAATTCATTTTATATCTGGAAAGATATTTTGGTAAATAGCCATAATATAAACCATGTAAGTCAACTGGATTTTCAAAATTGCTGGCCAATAAATACACTTTCTCTTTACTAGCACAAATTGTAATCAAGTTACTTTGTTAATATAGAAAGAGAATAATGATGACTTTCCTCTCCTATGCCATTAAGTAATTATGTCTATATTAATATACATGCCACGCATATCTAACATTAATGTAAGTACTATCTGAGTTTATAAATGACTACTAAAAGTGTTAAAGAAATTGGATCAGCTAGTCAAAACATATTACCTGAGAACTGTAAGAAAGTTAGCAGTATTTAAGGTGTTTGGAACATGAATAAAACCAAAAAATAAATTATCAGACATATACCAAAAGCCAGACACATATGTGATCCATCAGAAATGGTTTGGCCACAGAAATGTAGAGATCTTTCCAAGTCCTTCACTTGAAAGAAATGTTTTATAATTAAAGGTAACCCTATGATAATATGTTAAATGAAATACAAAAATTCAGTTGCAGAACACATGGAGTTTCTCTGTTTGAGTTACTAAAGTGACTTGGCATAGCTAACTAGCCAGGAGTATGTGGGGTACAAGTAAGATTTCCCTATTTGTCCTGATTCAGCTACAACATTGTGCTACCTGACAGCTGTCCATTTTAGGTATACTTGAAGACGAATTGATTGCTGTGGCTCTGTGATTTCTAGCACAGATACCATCATTTTAGTAGATTTTATGGTTAGTAGATGTACATTTTCTAAGACCATGGGGGCTGGGTGAAGAGAATACTAGGGTTAGTAAGAACCACCGTTCTCCTCCTCCTTCCCCAGAAAGGACTGCCTTCTATTTCCCAACATGGCCTCACTTTCCACATAGTCTTTTCTTTTCCCATATCCCAGTTAAAAAATTAGTCTCCTTTGATTTGAAAACAGGGTGGGAGAGAAAATGGAAGTCTGTAGAAAAGTTATCTCCATGTCCAGCATTAGTTAGTTTTTAAAAAGAGTTAAATTCTCTCTCATATCTCTACCATTTCCTACTCCCCAAACATTTAATTCTAGAAATTCACATGTACTGGCATGGAGAGTTTGAATGTGCCATCCAAAGTCATAAAACCATTTAATAACAGTATTAAGGTAACATATCTTAAGGTAGCATATCTTACTTTTATATAAAGCAAAATAAAAGAGTGTGTATCTTTTATATTTTGAAAGTTTAATGCATAAAAATCAGTATATCAAGTCAAAATAAGAGTAAAGTTTATAAAGTGTGGAGTTAACAAAATTAGTGGCAATCACCATTAATTCAGAATGAAAATAACCTAATACATTTTGTAGATCTGGATTTCCACTTTATGTTCTAAAATAAAGTTTAAAGTATAATGAAGATCAGGCAATTAATATTTTTTAACCTGATGAAGCTTTTACTACTACAGATCTCACTCGAATGTTATTAACTTACCAATTCAATGGTACTTAATCAGTACGAATTTTTAATTCTCTTAAAATTGGACCCTACCCATTGAAGTTTCCAGTTAGTCCCAATAGCTCAACCAGTTAAATATATATATATATATATATATATATATATATATATATATATATATATATATTTTAAGATTTTATTTACTTATTTGACATGTGCACAAGCAGGGGGAGAAAAAGAAGCAGGCTCCCCACTGAGCAGGGAGTCCAATGCGGGGCTCAATCCCAGGACCCTGGGCTATCTTGACCTGAGCCAAAGGCTGACACCAACTGAGCCACTCAGGCACCCCAACCAGTGATTTTTTTTTTTTTAAGTATAGTTAGCTTTACACAATTAGTGCAGTTTTAGAAATCACAGGTTTTTGTGTGATTTTTCTCCTGGTGAATTAATTTAGTTCTAGTAATTAGTCCTGGTCTTTGTTCTAAATGCCATTTTAGTTACCCAGTATTAAGACTTGATTCCTCTTTTCTTGACCCATCTACATTATTGATTCTATGTTACAAAAAGATTAATCCTACAATTCAAACATGGCCATGTCATTCTAGCACTAAAATTTGATTGGCTACTCCCTCTATATAGGATAAGACCCATTTTCTTCCCCATAATATGTAAAGTTTTCTTTGCTTCCTAACTAATTTCATTTAGTCCCATTCTCCCCTTTGTTCACTAGGCTCTAACTATACTGGTAAATTTTCATATAAAATATAGGGGAAACACCAATATACTGCATGCATTGAACAGATATTTTCTAAATAGTACTCTAGTGACTAGATATAGCTCTTGTCATTTCAAAAGCTACACATCTTATTCTTCATTGTTTACTACTTGAAGAATCAGCAGCAAGTTAATACTAGGCATTATGGCATCATATATTTTAGTCATTTTTATAGTATTTCTAGAGGCATCTGCCATAATGTTTAAGTGGGAAAGGATTCAGCTTCTGCCCTACAGCTTATACTATAAGTGCATGTAGGCATCCATTTAATATCAAGGAAGAATTTAAAATTTCCATTTCTAAGATTACATGCTCTTAAAATTTAGGGTTCACACATATAAGGCTCCACATATAAAATTAATTTGAATTGTATGAAACCAGAAAGTCTATACCATAATTTTATAATTAATTATTCATCTATTAGCCTTAATTATTTAAACCAATTTACCTGGTAACCCTGTATCCTTTTAAATAATGTTCTTTATACTAGAGAAATCTGTAACCGAGAAAGATTACTGGGTTACTCTAGCTTCTCCTCAGGGCCTCAAGAGATTTAATGTGTCAGTCTAGCTCTTGTAAATGCCCCAGCTACAGCTCTTTTTATTATGTTCTCATATAATCTTCTCATGTCAAGGGTCTTCACTCACTTGGAGCATACTTTAGGGCTTAGAGACTCTACAGACTCAGCATATTTCTGTATTGTGTCTTTGAGACCTATTACTGGGAGAAACTTGAATAACTGACACAAAACAGCCATTAGATGACACACAAAGGATTCAATGAACAGGTTAGATATCTTCCCAAGCAAATTTCAATTCAAACTCTCCTTGGAAGTATCTGAATTAGAGAAACATATTTTCTTATTCTTCTTTTTAATGCTTTTGCTATTTCATAATTCATTTCTAAGAGGTCCTGATAAAACTTGAGTTATAATCTTTTCTAATATGATTCAAATCTATTTTTTCATAACATAATTGTATAAATAGAGAATTTGAATGAATTCTTAAAAACACAAAATAGATCCAAAAACCTACTAGATCTAAGAAGGGAAGTCAGAAAAGTCTCCGTATAAAGGATCAATATAAGAAAATCTGTTATATATTTATATAACATACAATAGCAACGTACACAGAGAGAACACAATTTCAAAATTAATCCTGGAGTTTACCACAATTAAAACACCATTTATAAAATGACATAAAGACATCATTAAAATAAATACAGACGCAAGTTGCAGACTGGGAGAAAATTTATCAAACAAAAAGGTATGTAGCTAGAGGAGGGGAAGATGATGGGAGAGTAGGAAGACTTTAGGAGTTCCTCCCCACAGGAAATACAACCCCACAAACTGACCTGAAGACTGGCAAAAGAAACTCCACAACTAAAGAAAAGGAAAAGACCACATAGAAGAAGGTAGGAAGTGCAGCAATAGGGCTTGGGAGAGAAACAGATCATGGCCATTGTGGTGGGGAGGAGCTATGATCACAGGCAAGGACAAGAAACGGAGCTATGATCACAGGCAAGGACAAGAAACAAACTAACACACAGGGGAGAGCAAGAGGAAAACAAATTCCCACAGTAATTGGCTTGGAAAGTGAGAGGGCCTACATTTTTTGAGTTCTTGCAACCAGTGGGGCTTAAACCCTAGAGTTTTAAAGGTCAGTGGGCTTGGCTTAGATAGATCCCAGAGGCAACTGGACTGCTCTTGGTCAGAAAACAAGGCAAAGAGTATGCAGACATACATCATGATAACAGTGATCTGAAGAGTGCTTGGCACACACTGGGGAGGTTATTTGCTCATCTCAGAGAATGTCTCAGAGAGACAACATTCATGAAAAGACTCCTCTGGGACCAAAGAAACTGGCAGGGGCCATTTGCCTTCCTCACCTTTCAGCATAAGAACAGGGCCACATATGGGAACCAGCGCAGTGCCTACCTTCACTACTTAACTTGCCTACATCAAACACCACTCCCCCAAGCTCCAGTGGAACTGCCTTTCCCAGTTATGCTTGCTTCAGTCCTACTACATTAGGTCCCTTCCCCCAGAAGGGGAAACCCCTGCCAAACCTTATCTCCCAACCCAGTTTTGCAGTGTTGACAGGTCTCATTTCACAAGCAGACCAGAGTACACCAATTTAAAACCCACCACATTCAGACCAGGAATAAAACAGTGCCCACAACAGGCACAGAGAACCTTGCAGATGACTGGCCCAAAGGATAAAATGGCCAGAACAAAATAACAGAGCACACAGAGCCAACACTCCTTGAGACACTCCTTGAAGTGCCAGGCTCTGAGAAACATGGGATAATACATGACAGGGCACTACAGGTCCTCTTAGGCATGAAGCCATTACCCTCAAGAACAGGGGACATAGCTGACTTTCCTAAAATGCAGAAAGAGGCACAGAGATTTAGAAAGAATGACAATACAAATCAATTTCTCCCACATGAAAGGACTGGGCAGTGCCACAACTGGAGATCTAAGTGAAAAAGAAATAAGTAACATGTTGATTAAGTATTTAAAACAATGATCATCAGGATAGTTCCTGAGCTTGAGAAAAGAAGACATCAAAGAGACTCCTAACACAGAGATAAAAAAGAACTAATCAGAGATGAAGAGTGCAATAAACAAGATTAGAAACATGTATGATGCAATGAACAGCAGACTGGAAGGAGCAGAGGAATGAATTAATGACCTAGAAGAATAATGGGAAATTATCAAGCTAAAGCAAAGAGAGAGGGAAAAAAAAAAAAAAAAAAAGAATTTGCAACATGAGAATAGATTCAGGGTACTCAGTGACTCCATCAAACAATAACATTCTTATTATAAGAGTCCCAGAAGAAGATAAAGAAAAGGGGGAAGGAAATTTATTTGGAGAAATAATAGCTGAAAACATCCCTCATCTGGGGTAGGAAATGGAAATCCAGATCAAGGAGGCATAGAGAACCCCAACAAAGCAACAAAAGCAGATCCACACCAAGACATATTGTAATTTAATTGGAAAAATATAGTGATTAAAAAAGGGCGCCTGGGTGGCTCAGTGGGTTAAGCCGCTGCCTTCGGCTCAGGTCATGATCTCAGCGTCCTGGGATCGAGTCCCGCATCGGGCTCTCTGCTCAGCAGGGAGCCGGCTTCCTCCTCTCTTTCTCTCTGCCTGCCTCTCTGCCTACTTGTGATCTCTCTCTGTCAAATAAATAAATAAAATCTTTAAAAAAAAAAAATTAAAAGCAGTAAGACAAAAGAAGATAGTAACATACAAGGGAAACCCCCATAAGTCTATCAGGAGTTTTTTCAGCAGAAATTTTCCAAGCCAGAAGGAGTGGCCTGATATATTCAATGTGCTGAATAGGTAAAATTTATAGCAAAAATACTCTATCCAGCAAGGCTATCATACAGAATAGGAGAGATAAAGAATTTCCCATACAAATAAAAATTAAAGACCTTTGTGACCACTAAACCAGACCTGCAAGAAACATTAAAGGGGACTCTTTGGAAAAGAAAGACCAGAAGTGACAGTATGAAGGTAGAAAACACAGAAGCAGTAAAAATGAATATTTCTGTAAAAAATTAGTCAAGGAACTCACAAAATAAAAGGATGTAAAATACGGCACCATATATCTAAAACATGGAGAGGAGTAAAGAATGGGTTCAAACTTAAATGACAACCAACTTAATAGAGACTGCTACATGCAGAAGACATTAGCAAACCATGAAAGAGAGGGAAAAAAAATCAGAGAAAATTTTCAGAAACAACCACAAAACAAGTAATAGAATGACAGTAAATACCTACCAATAATTACTCTGAATGTAAATGGGCTAAATGCTCCACTCAAAACACATAGTGTAACAAAATGAATTAAAAAAAAAAAAAGGATTCATGTATATGATGCCTACAACAGGCTAGTTTCAGAACCAAACACAGACTGAACATTAGGGGATAGAGAAAAACCTATCATGCACACAGATGTCAAAAGAAAGCTGTAGTATAAATATTTTTATCAGATAAAATAGACTTTAAAACAAAGACTGTAACAAGAAATAAATGGGGGACACTATATAAAAATAAAGGGAACAATCCAGCAAGAAGTTATAACAACTGTAAATATTTATGCACCCAATATGGAGGCATGCAAATACATAAATCAGTTAATAACAAACAAACTACTTAGCCATAGTACAATAAGACATTTAAAAAGTCATTTTCCACTATGAAATGAGATTCATTAGCAGGTTGCAAGGGTATTTCAATATTGCAAACCAATCAACACACACATCCATAAGAGAATTAGAAGAACCATATGATCATTTCCATAGACACAGAGAAAGCGTTTGATGAAATAAAACATCCATTCATGATTAAAAAACTGACAAAGTAAGTGTAGAGGAAACATAACTCAACATATTAAAGGCCATATATGGAAACCTGCAGCTAATATCAACCTTAATGAGAAAAAAGTGAAATGTTTTCTCCTAAGGTCAGAAACAAGATAGGGATGATCACTCTCACCACTTTTATTCAACATAGTACTCTAAGTTCTAACCATAACAATTAGACAACAAAAAGAAATAACAGGTATCCAAATCAGTAAGGAAGAAGTAAAACTTGCACTAATTGCAGATGATGTGATACTTCATAAAGAAAACCTGAAAGACTTCATCAAAAAAACTGCTAGAACTGAAACAAATTCAGTAGTCACAGGATCAAAATCAGTGTGTAAGAATTGGTTTCATTTATACATACTGAAGCAGAAAGAAAACAATCCAATTTATAATTGCACCAAAAATAGTAAGACACTTAGAAATAAACCTAACCAAAGAAGTGAAATCTCCGTACTCTGAAAAACTGATGAAAGAAATTGAGTATGACACAAAGAAATTGAAAAACATTCACTGCTCAGGAATTGGGAGAAAAAAATATTGTTAAGATGTATATACTACCCAAAACTACACATTTAACACAATCTCTGTCAAAATACCAACTACATTATCACAGAACTAGCAAAAAATTCTAAAATTTCTATGGAACCACCAAAGACCCTGAATGGCCAAAGCCATCTTGAAAAAGAAAGGCAAAGCTGGAAACCTCACAATTCTGGCCATCAAATAATATCACAAAGCTACAGGAATCACAACAGTATGGTACTGGCACAAAAATAGTACTGGCACATAAACCAATAATACAGAACAAAAAACCCAGAAATGAATCCACAATTATATGGTCAATTACTATTTGGCAAAGTGGGAAAGAATATCCAAGTGGGAAAAAGTCTTCTCAACAAATGGTGTTGGGAAAACCAGATGGCAACATGCAAATAATGAAACTGGGCCACTTTCCTATACCATACACAACAATAAACTCAAAATGGATGAAAAACTTAAATGTGAGACCTAAAGCCATAAAATTCCTAGTAGAGAACACATGCAGTAACTTTTCGGACATTGGCCATTGCAACTTTTCTAGATAGGTCTAAGGCAAGGGGGAAAAAAGGAAAAATAATTCTTGGGGAGTATATCAGAATAAAAAGGTTCTGCCCAGTGAAGAAGACAATCAACAAAACTAAAAGTCAACCTATGGAATGGGAGAAGATATTTGCAAATAAAATATCCAATATATCCAATAAATATATATCTCCAAAATATATAAAGAACTGTTGAAACTCAACACCCCAACACCAAATAATCCATTAAAAAATGGGCAGACAGGGCACCTGGGTGGCTCAGTGGGTTAGGCCGCTGCCTTCGGCTCGGGTCATGATCTCAGGGTCCTGGGATCGAGCCCTGCATCGGGCTCTCTGCTCTGTGGAGAGCCTGCTTCCTCCTCTCTCTGCCTGCCTCCCTGCCTGCTTGTGATTTCTCTCTCTGTCAAATAAAAAATAGAATCTTTTAAAAAAAAAATGGGCAAAACATATGAACAGACATTTCTTCAAAGAAGACATTCCAATGCCAACAGGCACATGAAAAGATGCTCAACATCACTCATCAGAGAAATACAAATCAAAAATAAAAGGGCGTATCAACTCATACTTGTCAGAATGGCTAAAATCACAAACACAAACAACAGGTGTTGGTTGTGGAGAAAAAGGACCCTCATGCACTGTTGATGGGAATTAAAATGGTGCAGCCAATGTGGAGAACAGTGTGAAGGTTCCTCAGAAAGTTAATAATAGAACCACCCTGTAATCCAACAATTCCAACACCGGGTGTTTACACAAAGAATACAAAAACACTAATTCAAAAGCATACATGTATTCATGTCGATGACAACTTAATTTACAATAGCCCAATTATGGAAGCAGCCCAGCTGTCCATCAATTGATGAATGGATAAAGATGTAGTATGTATGTATGTATGTATGTGACTGTATGACAGCTTATTACTCAGACATCAAGAAGAATGAAATCTTGACATTTTCAATGTCATGTATGGAGCTAAAGACTACACTGCTAAGTGAGATAAGTCAGAGAAAGGCACATACCATATGATTTTTCTCACATGTGTAATTTAAAAAACAAAAGAGATATGAACAAGAAAACAGTATTTAATATAGAGAACAAACTGGTGGTTGCTAGAGGGGAGGTGGTTAGAGATGGGCGAACGTGCACACAGTTTGTGGGATTGTAAATTGATACAACCATTAGTAAAATAGTTTAGCAGTACCTAATAAAGCTGAATATATTCATGCATTATAAACTGGCAATTCCACTCAGATATTTATCTCAAAATATTCACACATTTGCCAAGAGACATATAGAATAATGTTCCTAACAGTACTATTTCCAATAACTCTATACTGGAAACAAATGTTCTTTAAAAATACAGGAGGTAGGCTCTCTGCTCTTCCCCGTTCGACAGACAGCCGCATCTTCAGGTGCAGTGCCAGCCGCGTGCCCGAGACACGATGGTGAAGGTCGGAGTGAACGGATTTGGCCGTATTGGGTGCCTGGTCACCAGGGCTGCTTTTAACTCTGGTAAAGTGGATATTGTCGCCATCAATGACCCTTTCATTGATCTCAACTACATGGTCTACATGTTCCAGTATGATTCTACCCACGGTAAATTCCACGGCACAGTCAAGGCTGAGAACGGGAAGCTTGTCATCAATGGGAAGTCCATCTCCATCTTCCAGGAGCGAGATCCCGCCAACATCAAATGGGGCGATGCTGGTGCTGAGTATGTTGTGGAGTCCACTGGGGTCTTCACCACCATGGAGAAGGCTGGGGCTCACTTGAAGGGCGGGGCCAAGAGGGTCATCATCTCTGCTCCTTCTGCTGATGCCCCCATGTTCGTGATGGGTGTGAACCATGAGAAGTATGACAACTCCCTCAAGATTGTCAGCAATGCCTCCTGTACCACCAACTGCTTGGCTCCTCTGGCCAAGGTCATCCATGACAACTTTGGCATTGTGGAGGGACTCATGACCACCGTCCATGCCATCACTGCCACCCAGAAGACTGTGGACGGCCCCTCTGGGAAGCTGTGGTGTGACGGCCGAGGGGCTGCCCAGAACATCATCCCTGCTTCCACTGGTGCGGCCAAGGCTGTAGGCAAGGTCATCCCTGAGCTGAATGGGAAGCTCACTGGCATGGCCTTCCGTGTCCCCACCCCCAACGTGTCTGTTGTGGATCTGACCTGCCGCCTGGAGAAAGCTGCCAAATATGATGACATCAAGAAGGTGGTGAAGCAGGCATCAGAGGGCCCCCTTAAGGGCATCCTGGGGTATACTGAGGACCAGGTTGTCTCCTGTGACTTCAACAGTGACACCCACTCCTCTACCTTCGATGCTGGGGCTGGCATTGCTCTCAATGACCACTTTGTCAAGCTCATTTCCTGGTATGACAATGAATTTGGCTACAGCAACCGGGTGGTGGACCTTATGGTCCACATGGCCTCCAAGGAATAAGAGCCCCCTGAACCACCAGCCCCAGCCAGAGCAAGAGGAAGAAAGAGGCCCTCAGCTGCTGGGGAATCCCTGCCCCAACTTATCCCCTAAAACACTGAGAATCTCCCAACCTCCACTGTTTCCATCCCAGACCCCCTGAAGAAGGGGAGGGGCTTGGGGAGCCCTACCTTGTCATGTACCATCAATAAAGTATACTGTACCCAGCCAAAAAAAAAAAATACAGGAGGTAAATAATATTGACATGATGAATTTCTATACAGCAGGACAAAGGAACATACTGCAATTACATACACCAACATGTGTATATGATACCAATGATAATCTTAAGTGAAAGCAGAAAAACAATACATGCAATAGAATGCCATTTTTTTTTTAAAGTTCAAGAATAGATAAAACTGTTCTATGGTTTTAGGATAACAATTACCTTTAGAGAGCAGTAAGTATGGGAAGTGGGATGAAGGAGCCTCAAAGGTGTTGTAGTTTTCGATCTAAGTGCTGTTTACATGGTGGGTTCACTTTAACAAAACTCATCACTGCTTTACAATTCTGATAGGTGTTATTTTCTGTATTTGTTTTATTAAAATATTTTTTTAAAAGTTAAAGAGCTTTTGTTTATCAAAATCAAATATTAAGAAAGTGAAAAAACAGAACGGAAGAATTCATTTACAGTACATGTAACAGACAATTTTTATCAGGGAAGACTTTTAGAAAGATTCCTCTGAGTTACTAAACTGCTTATTTAGCATTCATCATCTCAGGTCATCTTTACAACAACCACACAACCGACCCATTTCACGAAGAGGAAACTGAGTTTGGAGAATTTGAGTCACTTTCCTCAGGTCCTAAGAGCAGACTGACTCAAATCCATGAATTTATGTCCCTAAATCATACAGGAAACTGCTGTCAGAATTTGTCAAGTCATTTCTCAAGCCATTATTACACATCTTTTTTTTTTCCATAGTCCTATAAGATATATATAGACAAGGTAGGTTTTTAACTATACATTTGTACATACAGGGAACATATTCTTTGAAGCACAAAGAAATGCAGTATGGTGTAACAGAGCACAAGCTTTGGAGTCAGTTGGAATCCTGGATCTACCCATTCGCCGTCTGCTCTTGGAAAATAAGTTCTCTGAATTTTGTTCTCCTCCTTCTTAAAATGGCAGTGCTTTCATATGTGTCTAGAATAGTGCTCAACACTGTGGAGCAAATGAATACTCTTTTAATATTAAAAGAAGTGGTAAGTACTTACAATGAATATTCTTTTAAAAACATTAAAAAGTCTGAAATATGTATTATTAATAGGCACTCCAGTCTGGTACACAATTAACATTGAAACTGAGTAATGGCTCTTGTGTTTCAATACATTCTCTAATACATGGCAAAGTTTTATTGTGTAATAAAAAAAAAGATGCATCAAGTGTAAGAAAAAGTAACCGCAGGAAATATAAGCATTTATTTCTATGAAATGACTATATGTATAGCATAATATATAAGTTGTTTTAGGTTTATATTGATTTCAAAACAAAAACAATATAAAGCTTAATAGCAATTTGCATCTTTTTCTACAGTACCAAAAACCAGAAATGGAAAAGTATCAGTCCATTTTCATAATATTTGAGATTAAAAAAAAAAATATATATATATATATATATATATATATATATATATATACTCAGTCCTCAAGACTCTAGTTTTTGGAAAGCAATTCAGGCCATCACTTTCATTTCTGGATTCAGATTTCAGTATAGAAAATTTGGACATGTTATTCCCTTCCAAATGAATTGAAGCACATATTTGTGTAACTACTTTTGAATTCATTTGCAGAGAATTATTCAAAGTGTTTATTCAAATGAATTATGCCAATTAAAAAAAAAGCCAAATCTTTGATCCAATCTTTCCTAGTGAGCCAAGACAGGGATTTTCTCTCGAATGATATTAACAAGTTGGTCTCTTTCATCAGTAAGAAGCATCTCTTGGTGTACTAGGCCAACACTGTCATCCCATCTTCCTGTAATACACCAGACTATGACATTTGCCAAAACCTAGAATTTATTGTGACTAAAGTCATAGATTTAATTCACAATGATAATGTCCACATGCAGTACTTGTTCCATTTCTTATCGTTTACTCAAAAAAAAAAAATTCCTGGTAAATACTGTAATGAAGAGAAATATATTCAAAATTGTATCATCTTTAATTTAATCTTTATAACAAGAGCAACCTCTTTGGTAGCCAGTGAAAAAGAACCATCTTATATAGTCATGCTTGACAATTTTAACTTACTTAATTAAGACATTTCTTAACATATAAAAATAAATCATTTCTTTTGTTCTAACCATCAGAATTACTAGATCCAAAATGTCTGCGGTCACATTATATGAGTTGAATTATATGACCCCTTATTCATATGGTGAGTTCTAACTACCTGTACCTCACAGCCTTGTTTGGCAATACAGTCATGGCAAATGTAATTGGCTATGTTGAGCTCACAGTGGACTAGGGTGAGCCTCAGATCCAAAATGTCTGGAAATCTGGACATAGAGGCACAACACAGGGAAAACTCCACATGAAGACTGAAGTTATGCTGCCACAAGCCAAGGAACTACTAGAAGTTATGAGAAAGACCTAGGAGAGATCCTTCTCTAATACCTTCAGAGGGAGCGTGACCCACTGACACCTTGATTTGAGACTTTGGCTTCCAAAACTATGATACAGTCCATTTCATTATTTAGGCCACTCAGTTTAAGATACTTTGTTATAAGAGCCCTAAGAAACTAAAACACTGATCACATATTTAATAAGACCATCAGTAAAATTATGGTAATGAAGGCACCAGAAATTATTTCTCTGTGTCACTCAACTTCTAAGTTCAGTTGCATATGTAAGACTAAGTGCAGCAGTACTGCTAAATTAGACTGTCTATGGACATGCTTTCTGTTAGAGACATACAATTCTTTACACTGCTAAAGTAGAGACCATTTTTTAAACTTCCCATCTGAAAATTGTAGAATCAAATTAATATTTTCAGTTTTTAATTTTATAAAATAGTCATAATTTCATTTGCATTGCAAAATGCCACTGATTTTAATTATTTGTCCAATTTCACCCAAGTTTTCATCATGCATCTTTTCTAAAGTATGGAGTTCTTAATATAATTTTTTTCACAATGACATTTTCCATAAAGATATAAACAGATAGGAATATTCTATGGTTCCATAAAAAATAAGTTTACTCCAAATTTCCTTGAAACATGTAATTTACTTGGACTTTTTCTTATACACCAACTTTCTTTTAGAAACTCAACTTTCTGTTAGGGTTTTTCTAAGAAAAGGATGGTGCAATGTTAGGACAAATGACATCGTGCCTCAGTGTTGGACTACAATAGGGTACAATGGAGCTTCCAGAGGATATATTCTGTATAAAGAGGCAATCAGCCACTCAACTCCAAATGACTTCTTCCTAGCATATTGCCAGATCTGCCAATTTAAAGTGATAGCAAATAAAAAACATCATGTCTTTGGTTTATTTATGGCTTCTGGAAATCTAGTTAGACATTTGTAGTGTTAGCTCCACAATGTACTCATGGATACTCATACTCAAAACAGCCAAGGTTATTTATTTATTTATTTATTTAGTCTGTGCCTTTTCTTTGTGCCCCCATCAAGCACAGAGACAAAACCCCCTGCCTGAAGCAGAAAAAAACAAAGACTGGGGACTCTGGATTACATCATGGAAGTCTCTCACCCTAGACACTCTCCTGTGAGCCACAAGCCTATGAAGTGCTTGTGTGTGAAGGTGATCTGGGGAAGGCCTCAGGGTGAAAGAGCCCCACCCCTGAACCAAAGCAGCAAGAAGAAGGAAGCTGGTGGGGAGGGGAGGGGAGAGCACGACAGCACTAATGGACACACATGTCTACGTTCCCAGGAGACTGGGAGGGGAGGAGAGCCCCCTGCCACCATCATGGGTTCTGGGGAAACTGGATGCAGTCCTGGGCTAAAGGAAATGCTAAGAGGGAGCCTTCAGCATCCAGCTCTAAGATGATGAAATGGGGTGGGAGAGGAGGGTCATTTATGAACTCTGCAAAGGAAGAGGGCAGTGAAAGGAGGCCTTGGGAATCTCAGAAGAATGAGCGGCCCCCTTAGCACCTGTTCTTATAGACATAAAAGACATCCCAACCAGGAGATATATGAAAGAACTTCCACACCTTCTGCCTGGTCTTGCCTGAGCAATGGAGGTCAGGAGAACCGCTGATCAAGTTTTCCATGTCCCAGACCTCTCCAGACCTGAGTGGCTTTGCTTCATCTAAACCAGTCACTCCTGGTATATTCATTCCTCATCCATAATGGGATATTGGGCTTATTGGGGCATAAGTATCTTATGCACTAGGTCCTTTTTTATTTTCCCCTAAGTGACTGAATGGCATCATCATTATTTTATTTAGATACCCAGAGGAGAAATCTTGCCTACATCATAACCTCCTATCCCAACAATACTGGTGATTCTTGGTGACTTCTTGAAAACTGTAAGCTTCCTCTCTCCCCTTGAAATTCTCCTACCCTCTTACAGATTATCATCAAAGTTCTTCTGGGCTATTTTTACAAGTCCTATTAATACACTTCTGCAGCACTAGAGTTCCCTTTCTGCAACACAAACTATATATACATATGGTGTACATATACATGAATAGTTTTAATTAGATATATTTAAGCTTCAAAATGAAAACACATAAAATAAAGGATAGCACTTTGTGACTTCTTTGACTTGGTACCAAAAATCTGACACCTACATCTGTTCAAAGATTTTAGTCTAAGAATTTGTGTTTTTCAGGTTCTACAATATGCCAGACTCCTTGCAAGATTGCTTACTGTAGGGATAAACTGGTGAGCAAAACTGGTCAGACTTTATCTTCCAAACGCTTGCATATTATCAGAATGGGAACATTAACTTCTACAGATAAAAATATACATGTAATATTAAAAGGCATGGTCTTGTAAAACCAAATCCCTAGGCCTTCTTGGTCTCCCATGGTTTGGCACCTGCTGCACTTCTCCAAAATCATTTTGCCTCACCCAGCAGCCCTACTATGAGCTCTTCGGACAGAGTTTGTCTGTTTTCCTTTCTACCTTCATTTTTTTGCACAGGTCTTGACACAATCACAATCAAAACTGTTTTTGATTTATAATTATTCTTTATTATTCTTTAGTCATTCCCTCATTTTCTATCTATAAATTCCTAAAGGGAAGGAAGATTGCATGCATTCTGTGCATTTTATGTTCCATATATCTAGAATGTTACTGGGATTATAGCAAAATCTTAGTATCTGGATACCTGGTTATTTACAATGTGCTGGACCTGGTTTCCCTGTTAAGAGGCAGTAGGAAGACATAGGTTCCTTCAATAGTTTCTGTGCACTCTGCTTTAAGTATCATAAACTCATCATTTTTACCTATATAATTTTAAGAGGCTAACAAAAATTATTTGTGGTTGTGTCAACAGCCACACTGCTATACTAAAAGACTAATCTGTAAATTATTCATTAATAATATGAAAAATTATTATAAAATACAGATCAAGAGATACCAATAAAATAAATCATCTCTAAATGATCAATTTTAATGTTGTCATGCACTCACTAACTCACACATGGTGAAAATCTGATTTAGTTTTTGACTAAAATCATCTAGTCTTTCATTCAAATGAAAGAATATACTTACTATCACAAAAATTTATACTTTTTTTACATTTTTAATGCATGCAATGAATGTTTCTAGTTTCTAAGTGACAGAAATAAATGTGTTTATATGAAAAAAGTCTGATGATCTTATTAAGTAGAAACTCTGAGTGAGATTAAGGAATTAATAGGTCTGTTTCACATCTTTCCTTACACTATTACAGCTTATAAACTCCAGAAATACCTATTTCTGTAAAATATAATAACTGTGTAAAGTTAATTAGAATTCAGTAATGTACTTTAGTAGATAGATAGTATATTGATAACTACCACCATACAATGAAATGTAACATGTAATGCTATATATATAACAGCTTTAGATTTCATATCAACTTAGTGGTGTAATGTTGGTTTATATAAGGTATAGGCCTTTGAGAAATTTGAAATTTAGAGCGTATACTAAAAGAATATAATGGAATAAATCATTTTCTCTCAGTGATCTTGATAACAAATTTATATATTTTTCTATTCGAAGAAGTATATCTGTATATGTTATCAATTACCTGTGAATATCATCCAGTGGATCATCTCTAAGTTTTAAATCATGTTCTACTCTTAGAAACAGAATAAAATTTGTGCTGACCTAAAAAAAAAAATGGGGCACCTGGGTGGCTCAGTAGGTTAAAGCCCCTGCCTTCAGCTCAGGTCATGATCCCAGGGTCCTGGGATGGAGCCCTGTTTCGGGCTCTCTGCTCAGCAGGGAACCTGCTTCCCTTCCTCTCTCTCTGCCTGCCTTCCTGCCTACTTGTGATCTCTGTCTGTCAAATAAATAAATAAAATTTTAAAAAATGATCTAAACTTGGTACGTCATTAAAAAAAATTTGAATTTGAACCCACTTATAACACATACACACACACACATACACACACACACAGACACACACACACACAACTGAGATGTACTCTGCTACTGCTTTCATAAACACTGTCCAGAAAGAGAATATCTTGAGAGCAAGGTGTCATAGAAATTGTACTGGGCATCTTGTGGGCAATAAAATTTTGGTCCAAAGCAAGGAAAGCATCATGTTACAGATAGGCGTTTTAGAAAACGGAGAATAAAAGGGGACAAGGACACGGACAAATCTTCTGTTATGTATCAGTGTTGCAGAGTAGTAAGAGGCCTGACTGTCCCTCTTGAGTTGTAGCTCCTTTCTGTAACTGAAGCACTTTAGTCTTCATGGATGTCAGTTTACACAAGCATTAATTCAGCTTAAAAGAAAAACGTGGCAGCTTCATCTGTCTCCTGAGACACTGTATCATGACTTGCTACAGAAGCACTTTGCATTTAAAATGTTGAAAATGTTCAGAAACATCCTTTGAATGTAAGAGTTAAAAGCTTTAAATACTAGGCTACGGTAACCAACTGAAGGCAATGAACATAGCAATACAGTAGCCATTCCATATGCAATGCTCATGGAGAATGCTATGGGTCAAAATATTTCATTAAGAAAACTAATAAATCAACTCTTACTCTGAGATTTCCTAGTAAATACTCAGCAAAGGACAGGAAAATACACCTATGTATATAGCTAGGTTCCTAGGTTTTCAACTTTGTAACTCATTTGATATCATCATTTGTGTCAGTTATAACTCCAACATAGATTTTTAAAAATATTTTGATATTTTATTGGTCTCCTATCTGTACAGCAGCAATGAAAGACAATTATAGATAAATTTGCATCTTCCCATCCAATTCTAGATACAGTAATGTATCTTTGGAGAGAAGAGACAAGATTCTGAAAGAAAAGCAATAGTGTTCAATCTATCTGATCTGGAGCAGAAACTAGAGAAATAAAAGGTGAGGAGTTATTTCCTTCGGTTCATGACAGAGCCTATTTCCTAAACTCACTAATGTTGTGGTACCTTGAACTAAATTAAGAAAATGTCACAGCAGTATAACAACTGATAGTAATAGCTTTGTATTAATAACACATCAAATCAATATTACAGATTGAGTTCCAAAAAGTACAGCGTTTGATAAATATGATTTAACATAAATGGCATTTTCCCCAGTAAGAGTTCCAAGTACTACTCACCTATAAAAATTAGCAATAACATACATACACATATAACAAAATAAGAAATGGAAATGTGCTAGTCCCATCTTTAAGGAATTCAGAATCCTTTTGAAAATTAAGCATATGTAACATTAAAAATAAGATGAATAAGCAAAAAGAAAGGAAGAAAACAGTATATAAGTAGAGGGCAGCAAATAGTTGAAAAATAAACAATTTGATTCAAACCTAAAACTTGGCAATTCATAATCAAAGAAATTAGAAGTCAACTCAGAAAGAGTGATCATATAAGCAGAAGATTAAAGAAGTGCATATCTAGTGGGAGGGAGACAAACCATAAGTGACTCTTAATTTCACAAAACAAACTGAGGGTTGCTGGGGGGGAGGGGGGTTGGGAGAGGGGGTGGGATTATGGACATTGGGGAGGGTATGTGCTATGGTGAGTGCTTTGAAGTGAGTAAACCTGGCGATTCACAGACCTGTACCCCTGGGGATAAAAATATATTATATGTTTATAAAAAATAAAATTAAAATTAAAAAAAAAGAAATGCATATCTAACATTTCTCAAATGCTAGTATGCATCAGCATCTAATCATGAAAATATGATCTTGCTATCTTTCCATGGCAAATGGTTTCCATGCCTCCATGGGAGTTTAGGCTGACAGTACTTCTACTGTCTTGTAGCTTCATGATTTGGATCATAAGGCCTCCAAGTCAAAAAAAAAAAAAAAAGAGAGAGAGAGAGAGAGAGAGAGAGAGAGAGAGAAGAATGCTGGAGGTTCTCCAGTGAAAGTATCACAGAATCCATCTCTACTCAGAACTATCTGGCCCTATGTATCACAGCAAAGAGATGAAGGAGTAAAATCATCCATGTGGGTGAGAGAAAAAACAAATGCACAGGTGTGAACTGGCACTATTAGTCTCCCCAGAACATGAGGAAGAGGAGTTTTTTTAATTTGGTAAGTATGAACATTTGTGAAAAGAGTCACTAGAGACTATGAAAGTCATAAAAAGTTTAATAAAGACATGGTCAAGTGACACCTTAGGCCCAAATGAGAGATCACGGATTCATGATAGCTTCAGCCCCCACATGAGGTTGATCTTCTGAACGTATAAAAGAAAGAGAATGGATTAACATGGTTGGGAGTCTAGGCAGAGAAAATCATGTTACCATCAAGTGGAGAATTTGAATAATTTTCTTATAAAATATCAAGCCTGAGTTAAAAGTAAGGCCAAAATGGGCTAAAAGCATCAACCGAAGAGAACTCAGTGGTTTTTCCTGCTATAGGTGCCTAGACTTAAGAATAGGTAAATTGCAGGGGCGCCTGTGTGGCTCAGTGGGTTAGAGCCTCTGCCTTCGGCTCAGGTCATGATCCCAGGGTCCTGGGATGGAGACCCATATCAGGCTCTCTGCTTCTCCGGGAGCCTGCTTCCTCTTCTCTCTGCCTGCCTCTCTGCCTACTTGTGATCTTTGTCTGTCAAATAAATAAATAAAATCCCCCCCCCAAAAAAAATAGTAAATTGCAGTGAAACAGTAAGAGGAGTCATTTTCAGCATCAGGACCTTTGGGGATCAAGTGTCAATAACATTCCCATACTCTAAAATTTAGAAATAAAATTGTCCCATTGGATGAATGGACAGTGATAAAGAAACTGTGTACTCAACGTCAATCTGTATGAGCCTAACAATGACCTTTTGCTAAAACTGCCTCTCTTGAGTAATGCCTTACTTTGTGTATAACAGGCTGCTTCAAATCTCACTGCTGAAGCTCTTCATATTGGGCATGAATTTATGGTACTATTTCACAGGGTACTAAGGAGGAACAGATCACACTGGAAGTTGATGTTTATATGAACATAGTGGCAGAAAAATGCATCTTCTAAATTAATGAAGATAATTGTTCTAGATTTATTTTCTATTGGTATGTTGGTCTATAGTATGTAAAACAAAACTATTCACTATCATCATATAAGTAGAAGAAAAAAAATGAGAAAACTTGATAGCCTGATGAAGACAGGAAATAACAATCAGTGACAGGCCTATTCTGCCCCCACTTTATTTAAAGGAATGACATCCATACATTAACCTGTATAACCGTCTTACAGTTAACTACATGAAACCACTTATAATGTTGACTGCCCATTGTCAGCTGATAATCACTGTCATTTGTGGACAAAGAAATAAATAGCAAAGAGTACTCATTAAAAATACTGACTTAAGTGTTCAATTATATTTTCAGATAAAACCACTAAAAATCAATTGCTTCAAGTGAGAATGTTAAGCATTTTAGGAAAATGTTTGTAGCGTCAGATCACAGATGTATCTTTGAAAATGTGTTTCTGTGATTTTTTTTTTTATTTTTAAGTCAGAAGCCTTTAAGCTTATATTTTCAAGCTTTGATTTTGGGTTCCTACCCTCCTTAAAATTTCCCCAACAGATGTCTGAGCATTATACATTTCGACATGTAAGCAGCTTTGTCATTGTAACCATGTTTAGTTTTTGGTATCTAATTTCACTACTAGGTATATGGTAATGCAAGCCAAGTTCAATGTGATTAACTTGTGAGGGTCTTTGCTTGATCCTTAAACTGGCTGTAGTCTGTTCAATATTTGTAATAATAAAAACCTACAAAAGCCTTCAGATCATATGCACTAAATTTAACATGGGAGACACCAAACACAAACCAACAAAATTAGCTTGTAATTTTTTTTATTATTTAAAACTGAACTAAATATTAATTCAGTATGAGTTATCTTTTAGAAAAATATATCAGAGAATGAAAATATTTTCAACCGAAATTTGACTAGAAAGTCTATATTAAAGGAGTATTCCAAAGAGGGAGTGGAGTGTAGAATTTGCCTTCCTGTCTCTTCCCCTCTATCCTGTTCTCATGTATAGGCTGATAGTGCATCCTGTTTTCCGAGTTCTCTAACCCTTACCAGGTAATTGATACTATTTAACTGTTGGTTTAATGGACAAATACACTAATTAAGCAATTCTGCTAGACATCCTTCTATATTAACCTAAAGGCAACTTTTTAAACATTAAATTTATACTGTAAAACATTATTTTTGTTCCATATTTGGTATAATCTTACAACACAGTACATTATTATTGCTTCTATTGTAAGGTTATGCTATATCAACTGGGGCTTTGTGTTATAGTCCTATTATAGTTGAGCTTTAAAAAAAGTCTTGGTCTTGTTTTCATTTCTTTAATACTTAATGGATTCCTACTGTGCATTTTATATTTCTTTATATCTCACACTTAACCCATTACATATACAATATATTTCTGTTTAATGAAAAAAATTAATGAATACATAAATTTACTAAGGACACTTATGTGGTCATCTGGATTAGTTGCAAATAGGAGACAATTAGGGTTGGTGAATTTTGAACTGAAACACATTCTAAAAGAGAGCAATCTAAATGTCATATATCCTTTTTGTGGCACAGACTTATCTTTGAACATGTTAGACCCTCAAGAAATTATTTAACAAATATTTCCTATTAGGTAATCAATTATTTGCAGTTTATTTGTTCAAGTGAATGTATTGTTAACAACATAATCTGCTTTCATATTTGTTAAGTTTGATGATTTCAAATTTAGTGTTTTTGCTCTTCTACATTTGTTATTATAGTGTGATATTAATAAAAAGTTCAATTTAAAAATGTCATTTGGGGCACCTGGGTGGCTCAGTGGGTTAAAGCCTCTGCCTTCGGCTCAGGTCATGATCCCAGGGTCCTGGTATTGAGCCCCACATCGGGCTCTCTGCTCAGCGGGGAGCCTGCTTCCTCCAATCTCTCTCTGCCTGCCTCTCTGCCTACTTATGATCTCTGTCAAATAAATAAATAAAAATCTTTTAAAAATTTAAATTAAAAAAATAATAAAAATTTCTTTTACCTTAAATGCAGCAAAATAACTATTTCCAATGACTAGCTATCTAGAAATGCTGTTTTTATGAAAATTGTGATGATATTTCATGGAGAAAATTCAGGTTTTAAGGGAACACAGGCCTTGGTTACAAATTTGAGGGCGTAGGGTAGTGGTTGTTGCGTAGTACACAAGTATGCCTTTGCAAACTTGTTAGCCTGTGGGAGCACCAAAGTCATACTAGGGTCTCTGAGTCCCTTCAGTCAAGAGATCATTCATGCTAGAATGCCACATAAGCCCTGGCTTCATTTTGAATTTTATATTATTTTAGATCAAAATCTGCCCCAAAGAATTTTATGCTCCTTTTCTTTTTTCTTCAAGTACAGGTGACACATATTATGCTAGTTTTATAGGTACAATGTACAGATTCAACATCTGTATACATTACTCAATGCTTACCATAAGCATAGTTACCATCTGTTACCATACAATGTTACTATAATATTGATTATATTCCCTATGCTGTACTTCTCATACCTGGAGAAGGGAGGTGATAGAGGGCATAGGCAAAATAAAAGATCAAGAAGTACAATCTTCAAGTTAGGAAATAAGCTCTCTTTTTTTTTACCCCCCACAGTCTCTGAGGCTGCTTAAACAAATTCCCTGAGGACTGTCCAAAATATTACGTTTAAGAATAAATTATCACTAAGATCCCATTTAAATACACACACACACACACACACACACACACACACACACACACACACACAGATGCGTGCTAATTAGAGATCATATTCCAGACACACTTGGGGCTTTGTTTTTAGCATCTCTCTCTTTTTTTTTTTTTATAAGTAAACATTCTTCTCTCATTTGCATTTCTAAGACATCAGAAAATTTAAAGTATGACAAGATCTAAGTTTAGATGCTATGAACATACAGCAAGATCATTTGGGGACTCAGTATTTAGATTTGATAGATATTGATAATATTTATTGTGAACAGAACATAATTGATGTTTCCTAAAACCACAAAATATGTAATAGTTTTTTTTATGTTAACAAGAATATGCAGAGCATTAAGAGTTAACAGCTCTAGGCCAGGTCTAAGTCAGTATTAAATTCACACATCTTAGCTTTTCTTTTCCCAAAATCAATATCTGCAAATAATAAATGAGATCCCAGAGGGTTGAGTTAAAGCTCCAACCACCACAGAGCAGCTCTGCAATTGGTCATTGACTCAATAATGCAGGTGAATGCCACACTATAGAGTATCTTTAACACACTGTAATAGAAAATTAATAGCTTTCAAATCAGAACTGGGGTTACCCGAAGGATTACTTAATAGCTTGGGTTAGAACAATCACCCAATGCCATGAAGTCTAAAATGCCATAAAATCTGAGAAAGACACAAAAAGGCTCCAAAATTATAATCAATTTGTTCCATGTACACTGTACACTACTCCACCAACAAAAGGCTTCTGATACAAAAGTGTCATGTTGCAAACAATGTGCTAATAAAGCCGCATTGCAGTGTTGTCCATGGTGCCGGTAGGAACTTCATAGATCCTATTGTACAGCAATTTACATACCCAACTCAGGAACCTGAGCACGGTGCACATTTTTCCTTAACAGAGTAAATATGAAACATTCTACACATGTCCTCATACCGTCTTCACACTTTTCAAGGTAAGTTGTCCCATGAGAAGCTAAAGTTTTATTATTTTCTCTGTCGTGTGACATTTCTTTCATCCATGGAGTCCAGAATGATAACCTGACTATAGATTCCCAAACTAAACTCAAGGAGAGCATTCAAACAAGAGGGTAACTTATTTATACATACATTAGTTTACATAACTAGAAACCAACGGCACCGAGGACTAATAAGCACTCAGAGTTAAAAAAACGGAATCTTTACTGTCCTAAAGCAGTGTCAGAAAACTTGTGAGCTACACAGTACAAAATATGTTTCTATAAGGAGACAATAGCATGTGACAGAATATCAGTTATTCATTTATCCATTTTTCAATGCCAGAGAAATCTATGGATATAGGAGGGCCCAAAAATAAAACTTGGAGCACTTTGATTTCCACAATGAACATGTTAAAGACAGGCATAGAGTAAGCAAAGTATTTCTTAGCTTTATAAAGTGATTCTGTTTCTTCTCATCACTCGGCATTTAGAGAACAGATCAGTGCACATGTCTACAAAAATATGTCTTTTCACCTCAAAGAAAAGCCACAAAAAAGTCCGATTGTTAAAGGAGCAGATTTATCTTTGAATGCTCCTTATGAAATAAAATACATGGTTTTCATGCATATTTTTAGGTGTTGCCTATAGAATCCAAATTACAACTATGTTTCAAACTCTAAGATTAGCTTTAAGTAAAAAACCCAAACCAAACCAAAGAAAAAACAAGACAACAAATATTGGGAAGACACCAAAGGATAGTAGAGACTTACCCATAGGCTGTCAACATCCAGTCAATTGCCATTGCTAAAAACATATGGCATTTTCCTGCAGGCTACTTGTCCTTTACTTTTCAAAGGAATTTCATCATCTAATTTAATACTACCTGCAAAGATTTGGGAGAGCAAGTAAAATCTTCCTTTCTGGTTTTTCCCTTCTAGTTCCTTTTCTTAGTGGCTTGTGTCATGCACACAAAATGGCACCTTTCTCTCAATGCAGAGGCAGGCTTTATATACCAAGCATGTGTATGTGAGTATGCCACAAAACACCGGTTCCTTATCATGCGCTTGTTAGCTTGTCCAATCTATGGCAATCACTTCAGTCCCAGGGGTTGAAAGACACAACATGCAGGGAAAAAGGGAAGCAAAAGCTGAAGAAAGATCAATACTGCACTGTGAAACAAGAAGTGTAGGCTATTTACTTTTCATTGATCTGATGATGCAGGAGAAACACCTCAAACTGGCATTAAATTGAAGGAATACATCTTCTGTGTTTTTTTTATCTCAAGGTCAGGAAGAAGTGAAAAAGAAATTAGAACAAACAGAAACTAATCACAAGAGTACAATAAAACTATTAATCCACATTACAAACCCACATAGCAACATAATTAAATTTCAGGTTGAATGAGAATCACAATGAAACAGATAGTATTGTTGTTGTTGTTGTTTTTTAAGTTGTGTTAACTTGTACCTGGAACAACTACAAAACAATAGTATATGAGGACTGAATCGGACCAACATTAATGCCTAGCTAGAGGCCAAGCGTTATTTAGTAGTAATTACAAAGCAAAATGAACACCCAGAGACTAACTAGAAATAAATTCTATTCCAGGCACAGAGAAGCACTGAGCTTTAATTTCCAAGTTTTAAAGTAAAGATCCCTCCAAAAGATCACAGTGATTTTCAAGGAATCTACCATAAAATTTTGTGCCATTAGAAAACTCTAATATATGTAGATAGAAGGTATATTTAAATACAAACAAACAAGCTATAGAATACAGTGGAAAGTTATGATGGGATGTAAGAGTAATTGACATCAATGTATAAAAAATAGAAATCTGAGCTTTTATTCACTTATCAGTTCATTCATTCATCCCTGAGTTTCTGTGGGGGTCACCATATGTATACATATATACATGGATATGTAACATATAGATATGTTTTCCTATGATTTTATGTTATGATTTTATCTGAGTCAAAGTTTCAAAACTGGAGAAGCCAAGGTATAAAAATTAAAATTTAATATTTAATTTTGTTACATATAATAGATTTCTTGTTTTGTGGTTACCTTAATGCTTATGTAAAACATCTTACAGCTATAATGGCCTATTTTAAAAACATAATTTAACTTTGACCTCATAAAAAACATTTACCCTCCAACTCCTCTCACTCATGTTTTCTGTTTTTGACGTCACAATCTACTTTTTTATCATATGTATACAATAACAAATTATTTTAACTATAGTTATTTTTAATACTGTTGTCTTTTAACCTTCATACTAAGGTTAAGTGATTTACAAACTGCTACTATAGTACTAAAGCATTCTTGATTAGACTACATCCTTACATTTACCAATGTGTTTTATGCCTGTCTCATTTCATGTTACTAAGTAGCATTATTTCATTTCCTTTCAGCTTGAAAACCTTCCTTTTTAACTTTGTTGTTTTTTTGTTTTGTTTTGTTTTTTCCAAGGCAGGTCTAAAGGTAATGAATTCTCTTTAGCTTCTTTTTAACTGATTGAATCTCTATTTCTTCTTCATTTCTGTATGACAACTCTACCAGGTAAGGTATTCTTGGTTGGCAGGGTTTTTTTTTCTTTCAGCATTTGGAATCTATCATCCCATTCTCTTCTGGCCTGCAAGGTTTCTGCTGAAAAGTCCATTAACAGCCTTGTCAGGGATAACCTTGTATGACATGAGGTGTTTTGACTTTTTCCCATCTTGATGCTTTTGTAATTTATTCTTTGTCTTTGATTCTTGACAGTTTTATTATAATTTGCCTTGACACAGTCCTCTTTTGGTTTAATCTTCATGGAGATGAATGAGCTTTGCATACAATACCTGAATGCATATATTTCTCCCTAGATTTGGAAAGTTTCAGTTTGGTAAATACTTTATGATGTATGCATATATCAAATCAAATTTGATATACAATACAATTTGTTTGTCAAGACTGCTTCAATAGGGTACCTAGGTGTCTCAGTGGGTTAAGCCTCTGCCTTTGGCTCAGGTCATGATCTCAGGGTTCTGGGATCAAGCCCCACATCAGGCTCTCTTCTGCTCAGCAGGGAGCCTGCTTCCCCACCCCTCTCTCTGCCTGCCTCTCTGCCTACTTGTGATCAAATAAATAAATGAAATCTTATTTTTTTTTTTTTTAAGAGGGGTACCTGGGTGGCTCAGTGAGTTAAAGCCTCTGCCTTCAGCTCAGGTCATGATCCCAAGGTCCTGCGATCGAGCCCCGCATTGGGCTCTCTGCTTCACGGGGAGCCTGCTTCCTCCTCTCTCTCTGCCTGCCTCTCTGCCTAGTTGTAATTTCTCTCTGTCAAATAAATAAAATATTAAAAAAAAAAAGAATGCCTCAATAAAGCTTGGAAAAAATAAGTAATCCAGGTGACAGATAAAAACTAATGAATTAATTAAATTCACCCTGAGTCATCTAATAGAGAAATCAGTTCCCTGTATTCTGAATTCATGTGTTTTAATATTTAATCACAAGTGTGAGGCATGCACACCCAATGAAAGATATGCTGCTCTGAATGTTCTAAATGAAGATCTTGACCATTTTAGAAGAAATGAAGGAGAACACAGAAAGAATCAGGCAGGGCATCCATGCAACTTTGCCAATAAGAGAGAAGCATTATTCTTGCCTACTGGAATAGTCTTGCTCCACTCTCATCAAGCTTGTCACAAAATGATTTTAAAATGCCAAAATTTCTCAATAGTGAATATTTCTCTTTGATATTTATTTATCTTTGATGCATAACCAAATTAATACATCCCTTAAAGTTGATTTTATTCAATGAAACTACAGTTAAGTCATACTTCAATATTCCATTTTCTAAAATGGCACCTAAGTTTCCTTGAGAGTGATTAAATACATAGGATCTTTTTCTACTAGTACATCTTAACACCCAGGCTTAAATTTTACATTTAAAAGTCCTAATGATGGAGTGCTGGGTGGCTCCATTGGTTAACGGTCTGACTCTTAATTTCAGCTCAGTTTGCAATCTCACGGCCCTGGGATAGCCCCAAGTCAGGCTCCGCCCTCAGCATGGACTCAGCTTGAGATTCTCTCTCTCCCTCTCCCTCCCCACCTCTCCCCTCCACTCACGCGCTCTAAAATAAATCTTTATTAAAAAAAACTCAGTGACAAGTTAATTCAGAATGTAATCACTTCTAGAGATTCTAGCATTTTGCCTATCTTAAACAAACTGAATTTTTATTTTAAGTCATTTCTGTCATTGCTGAGTATTCAAAACATGAACAAGTCTACAGACATACACATTTGTGAAAGCTATAAATATGTAAAACAGAAAATTAATGTCTTATTTGCTATGGACATCTCCATCATTCTTTTTGTAGTTCAATTTTGTGAAGCTACTTGAATGTTCTTATAAAATCTTAATTTTGTACCTACTCTATTACAAGGAAACTGAAGAGATTTATTTTATTGCCTCTCCCTCCCACCTCCTTTCCCTTGCTCTCTCTGGACTCCTACTTCAAGAAAATATTTTTTAAAAGTTAGAGTCCCTTAAAATTGGTTACCATTTAAATTTTTATCTAAATGTTCTTGATTTATCAAAATTTAGAGTAGTAATTGAACAAGTGCAAAGATAAAGCTTTATGGACCTTTTTTTTTTTAATTGAAGACAGAAGAATTAGTTTATCATAAAGTTCCAGTGACCTAGAAACTGAGTATGGATTGACATTTTATAAAACATCAATCTATTTGTAGTTAAGTTTTTTAATACATCTTCTCTTTCAATTGAGTGACTTCACGGACGTATCACTATTTTGCCTGTTTGGGCAGAAGTCCAGAAAACTTTTCTGCTAGGTTAATCTGCTAAGAGCCTGGTTGGCCAAGAACAAACTTGATGCAGTGACAGTAGCAAGAAACGTACTACCAAATGGCAGCCCAGTCTAGACTCAGTCTCAGAAACTAACACGAATCATGGTGGGCAAAAACGGTAAGTGGCAATAAGATATTATAATGATTTGTTAGCTGGAATGTAATGAGTAGTTTTGGTTTCACAGTGGATTCTCCATCTTAACATAATACACTTGGTGGGTAATAGCTGAGAAGGTTTTCTTTGGTTACATAACCAAAAATTTTTCAATGTGTGAATCTCGAGAGAGTTGAGGGAGAATTTATCATTCCATCTATGTAAGCTATATTATTCATTCGCATCTTTATTTCTGAAACATTATCCTTACAGATTTGAAGAGTTTAAAATAATTTGCATAACTTTTGTAATCTGTTTTCTTATCAAACATTTTAAAAGTTAAAGCATTTTATTTTGAATTTTTTAAAAAAATATATATTCAACCTCATTTAAAAAGGATCTAAGATTCACTTATACTAAATGAATCTCAAGATCTAAAAATAGAGTATGTTTATTATTCTCAATCTCTACATGCTTTTTAAGGTTTCTTGATTAATGATGAGCTGTTTAAAGTATATTAAAATATTAAAATACCTATAAGAATATAATTACTTCTTTTACAAAATTACCAGGAAATGCGAATTGAAATTAATTATAGATTAGCATTTTAAGGTAAGATGAGGATCATTTCTATTTCTATCTACATTTCCTAACATGACAGAGACCATGATACCACTTCTTGGTCATATTTAATCACCTAACTGAAGTACTGTATATCAATTAATTTCACAACCATTGCAGGATTTTTAGACAGTGGGAGTTATTGTAGGTCACTCTACCAATGGTCAAAACCTTCAGGCAAAAAGGAATCAGAATGCTTCTTAGATAAAACACCATTAGGCAGTATCTTTATTAAATTTAACATTTCACATGATAGCATATATTCCCTGGATATCATTATTACCCTCATTTTAAGTAGTAACAAATAATAAAACCATTTAATGGATAATTTTTGCATACATCTCTACTTCTTATTCCTAACTTACTCCAGACCATAAACTCTAAATCAGGTCTATATCTGTCCATAATCATCTCATAAACTGCTGCCAAACCAAATGTTTTTTAAGTACGTCCAAGAAATACCCTAATTCTCATCCTTATTTAATGAAAGAGATTTTTTTGTGGTCTTAAAATGTGTTCTGACATGATGAAATAAACCACATTCTTGGGAAAAAAAGAGAAATAATTCAAGATAACCACAAAAAAATTGAACTGTTATGTAATTTTTCATTACTTATTACATAGTTTTCCAACTTTTTATCATCTCTGTATTAAAGCTGTCCATATCATCTCATCTCAATCCAGCCAGCAGGTTACTGAGCAAGGAGTAACTGTCCTAATAACTTGTCAGTGGATTGCTGCTCAAAGTTCTAGGAAATTGTTCATTATCTTTCATTGCCTAAAATATCTGCGTAAAAGGAAGAATAAAGATACACTTTTTATAATTTACCATTTCTTTGATATTTTCTATTTAAACGTTGACATGTATCTTTTTGAGAGATTCATCTTGACATACCTGTCAAACTTGCCTTTTTCAATTTTAATAAGGTGAATAATAGGTGATAAAGGTTGATTAGAAATGAACCTGGAGATGTATTTTATTAGAAGTCTTGCTTCCTTTTATATATAAGCATGCAATCTAATTTTTTGCCATTAAAGTCATATGAAAAGAATATATTGCTTCCTTAAAATTTAGAACTTAATATATTCTAAGATGTGTCACATCAGATCAAACAGGATGATCTTTAAATTTAAGGTGGTCTCTTTCAAAGTAAATACACAAATTGAAAATTCTAAAATTATTCTGTTAAGCATTCTTTCTTTCAAATCAGAAAATAGATTTTGCATATAAGATTAAAAGTCTTAATTTAGATTTTTATAATATACTGAGAATTCATAAGCCCTGAAAACTCCATCACATGTGTTCAGAAATTATTTATAATTCTTGGATATTTATTAACAAGACTCAGGATACTGATTACCTATATTTAAACGTGTTTTATAAATAATTTTTTAAAGTGAATCAATGAAATCTGATCTAATCTCCTTCTACAAACTTTTTTCTGATCCTTTAATTGAAACATTGTTACTTCTGGAAGCCAACCCCATGTGATGTCTTCCTTACTACCTAAGTAGAAAGCATTAATCAAATCCCTGAAGGCTGATTGCTAACTCCAAAAGGTACAGGTTGTTATCCTGGTATAACTGAAACTAGGGAACTCTACTCTCACTCCCAAAGAATGGCAAATAATAGGGTCTTAATTCTAGAGTTAGATGTTGCAGAGGCTAATTTTATCAGAGAAAAAAATGGAAGACAAGAACGTTCTTGCTCCTCAGATGAGAAAGGAGGTTAATAGAAGGGGAACAGAAAAAGAAACAGATCAAAGAACTATTTGTTAAGAGGGTTTTTTTCAATAATAGAGATAACTAATACTAAAATTGAAGTTTTTACTATTGCAATATAAGCCCACAGTGTTCCCAAACTCAGTGAATCCTGCCATTTACATTGAAAGAGAGAGAGATAGAAATTGTATGTTTGTAAATTATGGAAAAACAAACTATTCCACATTATGCTCAACAAAGGGTAGAAAAAAGATAGCAATATCCAACAACAACAACATCAATGTGTAAACTTCGGTTGCAGCAGTCTGAAGTTATTGGGCAATTTAACCATGAATATGAATACAGTATTAGATTTTAATTTTATTCTTATGAGAACGTATTTACAGTGGTAAATATTTGAATGGGAAAGCTTTTACTTAATGTAAATAAAATAAAATAAATCTTAAAAAAGTTTTACTAACAATTTGTTGAAAATATTTTTACCAAAGTCCAAGTGAAAATTAGACAAAGGCAGCTAGAAAAAGTTAATCGTTTTGTAACATGACAAGAATCTTCTGCAGTCTTCTTCGGCTAAGAAAGGTTCCAAGAAGAACTGAGTGATCTCACTGAGGGATAATTTGGCTATACTAAGGGAGACAAATGCAAGAGAAGAGGAAGAACGAGAGAGAGAGAAACCCCCTTACTCCACCTTGGAAAACTAAAGGACATAGTGGACTTCAGTAAGCTCCACCTGCAGAACCTGACTTTTTCCACACACTACTCTCCACCTAACCTCTGAATTCCTGCAGAATGGAAATTATCTGGATAATTGGTAATGAATATTAGAGATTCAGATGAAAGTGGGCACTTCAGGGAGGTAACCAAAAGGGATATGGAGACTCAGGGCATAGAGGAGAAGGCAAGATAAAAGAGAAGAGTATTGATCAGTTAAGTCTGACTTTATATTTAAGAGGAAAAAAAAAACAAACAAACTAGGTAGTGAACAAGTTATTCGTATTGAATAGAATTAAGGAAAATGCTCTAGAACACTGATGCTTAGAGAACTCTCTGGGTAAGAACATAGAGCTTGAGTAAGAGATAACTGGCCTTCAGCACACTCTTCATGAGTTCTTGTGGATCCTCAATTGGATGTTATAAGAGATTTTAATAGTATATTATACAGTTAACTTTACAACTTAAAGCAAAATAGTTGAGTTCTAAATTTAAAAAAGAGAGAAAAAGGCATTTTTGTGATGTGATTTACAAATTTAAGGAGACAGATGAAATGAAAAATGAAGCTTCTGATTTGAAATAATGAGTTGTATTTTTAAGAGTAGTTTTAACATTAAAGTAACTAAGGTTATGGAATGATGGGAAAAATGATGTTTTAACTTGTTTTCTCTTTTCATAATCTATGTCAAATATAGAAACCTAGTCCTGATTTCAAGCTCACATAAACTATTCATTTCCTCATTTGTTATTCTTGCTTCCCACTCTGTTCATCTATCTAGCCATCTACTTTGACTAAACTCTTATAAATGTTCTATTTCCTCCACTAAGTCCTACAAAGATTCATATTTACCGGCTTTGATATGCAAAAATACTCTCAAAAAAAGGATTAAAACGCACTTAATATAATGTTGCTTACTTTATATACACAAAAATTTGGCTCCTACTGTTTATCTGGTAATAGTCAACTTTCAATTCTCAGTTTGTTCCAGTGTGTTCAACTGGCAGAATCAACTGTTTGCATAGCAAATGCTTATCTAAATAGTAATAATATGCATAAGTATAATTTATTAATGAGTTTACAACTTATAAATATAATTCTCTGTTATTCTCTATGTCTTCTATCAGAATTTAGAACCCTCAAAGGCCTAAGTACCTGGAAAACCATCACTTGGTCATTTGGTAACTCTCTTACTTTTTAAGTAATAAAACCTTAAATCCACAGATATTGTCTCTGCCATACGACTTTGGTTTGGCTCCAACCTACAACTTTTGTAAGTTGACTTATTCACCCACAACACAAGAGAAAACAACAACAAAAAAACATAAGAATCAAATTTAAAATATTTGAAAGACAACTGGCAATGTATTTTCCACTGATAATAACTTTGGTTTTTATAAGCTCAAGAGGGATTTGCTAACCTGGATTTTAGTTCATTCATTGTAATACTTTCTATATTCAGTATTAGACATACAGGATTTTAAAACTAAGATACTACTTCTGGTTATTTATTTTCTTTTAAGAAAATTGAGACCAAAACTCAAATTTAAAATTAAAGCACAAGGGGCGCCTGGGTGGCCCAGTGGGTTAAAGCCTTGCCACCGGCTTAAAGCCTCTGCCACCAGCTCAGGTCACAATCTCAGGGTCATGGGATCAAGCCCTACATCAGGCTCTCTGCTCAGCGGGGAGTCTGCTTCCTCCTCTCTCTGCCTGCTTCTCCGCCTACTTGTGATCTCTGTCTGTCAAATAAATAAATAAAATCTTTTTAAAAAATAAAATTAAAAAAATCAAAGCACAAGATAAATTTGACAGGGAACAAATTAGAAAACAGAACTAGAATTATGCCCAACAGAGTTCACTTTCCCATTCAGTTAGAGCTTCTTAATGCTTTGCGTTTGTTTTAACTGTACATTTAGTATACATCTGTAAAAGAAATGTTAACATTTTTTAAGATGTTAAGAAATCAATGAGACTCTTTACTTAGGAATACTTTCTATTTTCAAAATGTGACTATTCTAGAGGTAGCATTGAACCTATCATCATTAATCAATTAATAAATCAAATACTTTGCTTGATTATGTGATGCAATTAAAGGAACACAGTGATCACAATTTTCCCATATTCATCTTCAACTTGGTGACTGGGCACACATAAAACAAGGAGGACTGGGACCATAACTTTGAATTTAAATTTATCATCAGTATAGGATGAATGCAGAAAGAATGATGAACAATTCATTTCAAATATGGTTTGGACAAGAATATACTTATCTCCAGCTCTAGAGAGCAGGAATTCAGTTAAAAGCTTTGCAGCAGATAAAATTGTGTAGGAAAACAAAGCTCAAAGCTTTATGAGAATTTTAAGGCAGGTTTAGCAAATTCCAAAAGTGACAGATATGGAGGGCTGCCTACATAATATACGTTCTAATATGTCTTAATAAGAAAACAACAATTTTATTTAAATTCTATGCCTAAGTAATTCTTACTTCACCAGATTATTTCTGGAGTATATGTGTGATACATTTCCAGATTCTGTCATACAAGAATTTCTCCTTTTCGTCTCCCCTTTTTATCTGATTTCTACTTGACTTATAGAATTCCTAGATGTGAAACAGCCATCTTGTGCCTTTCCTAACAGAAGCCTCAGTTGACAGTTTCAATCACCAGATTTATGAGTGAATAGACCTTCAGATGAATTTAACATTCAGTCTAGGAGTCTTCCAGCTGAGGCCTCAGACACTGAAAATCAGAAATAAGCTATAGCCTCCATACCCTGTCTTGTTTTGTGACTCACTGAAGTCATCATCATAATGCATAGATGTTTTACTATATTAGATTTGGGATAATTTCTTATAGACCCACAGTAACGAGAACAGTAAGTTGCTGAGTATACATTTTAGGTAAATAGAAATAATACAGGTTTAAGGAAAGAAATATTCAATAAGTCCTTAAAAAATTGTTCACAAGAAAAGTCCTTATTTGGGTTAAATAACATTTGAAAGCTTAGTCTTAATGCATTAGAAATATTGACGCAGATGTACTTTAATTTTCTTGAAGCTATTTGTATTACCTACACTTAAAACCTACAATTTCAAAGAGACCAGTTTCATTAAATTAAAAAAAAAAAGTGCTTTCAGTTAGTAATCACTCATTTGAACACATTTTTGGAATCAAACAGAAAATATGAAGGACTATATAGATAAATAAAACCTATCAAACAATTTCATGAAAAATCATTCTTAGTATTTTGGGTTAAAATACTGAAGTGTTTGTTACACAGTAGGTTTGAGAATAAATCTCCACATGACATTTCATTAATTATGACTGTAGAGGAAGGTAGATCAAGAAGTAGCATTTCTACAGCTTTGTAGAATATACTCTCCAAGTACTGAATGCCACCACAATTAGGAATCACATAGAAAAGAAGTGTAAGTTATGAAAGGTGGACCTGTATGTGTACCTCCTCCTAATGGAGATTATTTTCCATCCTTTTGCTTTATCGTTTCCTATGAATGCCCTTTCCTTCTGGCTAGTAGCCAAATGTACCTGCCAAATATGCTTCTCCGTCTACTATATAAGCACTCAAAAGCTCAGACAAATTAAAATGGAAATTTTTCCCATGAAAAAGGAGGAAAAAACATTACCCAAGTAGAAATATTAACTGTTTGTCTAATCTTTGTAAATACTTTTAATCAGATTATTTGATTTCCTTTTTCATTAGTTACAGAAATCTAAACCATGAAGACAATACATTTTGGAAAAAGATAAAGTATTCAAAAAGCCATGCTACTTTTAAGTTTTAATTTAAATCTCAGTTAGTTAACATACAATGTAGTATGAAACTGTGTAGTATACATGTAGTTTCAAGTGTATAATACAACTATGAAATGTTTTCATAAATCAGCTGGTGCTCATCACAAGTGCACAATTTAAATATATGGGTGCACAATAAAAGTAGTATCAGAAAAAAGTCTAAATTTTAAATTTAGGTCTGATTTAATGACCAAATATGGTTGAGACTATCAGTAGAGACTATTTTTTTATAATAAAAAAGAGATTACTTTTTCACTGTATTTACACATCAAACTAACATATATATTCAAATTTAAAATATTTTAATGAATAAATAGGTCTTTTGCTTACTTAAGTTTTCTCATGAGTAATAAATGTGCATAAAGTTTTCAAATTTCAGACAAGAGTTTGTCTTCTCTTGTACCTTAACAGAGTTGCTACCTGCAAAAAGAGTAACAAGAGTCTAAACTTCTAGGAATAGATAAACCACTGTGTTATTTGCTACAGATGAGCATTAACAGAGCATCTCAAAAATCTTATTACTGACACCAAAAGCCATATGTAAATGCTGAGACAATCAACAACAAAGACAAGTGCACTGCATTTGGTAAAGCTTCACTGTAATTCTAACCTTCAAAGACAAGTTAAAATTTAACAAGATACAGAAATATAGATAGCTATCATTGCAGAACTTTCAACTACAGAGGAAAAAAAGGAGAGAAAAGCTTAGTAACTTTGACCTCTGTCACATTCAATTTCATTAATTTGATTCAGACACAAGTCAGAACTGTTAATAATGTCTTAAAAATATATCATTATGTAGGAAAAATGTTTGTCGAAATGGAAATCAATGCACAAAATATTGATAGTGAAACAAAGTTTCCTTTTTCAGAGAAGCAACATGGAATGTTAGAGCAATAAAATAATAGAAAAAACAATCTCAGTAAGTGAAACTAAATGTAATTAATTTCTGTCCCGCAAATAGTATTTTACATAAGTAATTGCTTTGAAAATGGGCAGAAATGAAGTCAAAACCTTCACCAACCACAATTTAGGACAGAAAGATGGCAAGATTAGTATTGGCAACTTACTGAAAATAAAAGAGGTGAAAATATCCTTTAACTCACTCTGAGGTGATTTTGACAAATAAGCCATACTACTTAATCTGTACATAAAACAATGAGGAAAAATGGTTTGCCTGAAGTGAAAATTAATGAATGACACACACTGATTCTAACTGCATTTCAATCTATTTACTTATACTCTTTCTTTTCTGGATCAATTTACTTGAAAAGAATTGCTCAATATGAGGGTATATGAAATACTAGTAATATGTAAGTCTATGACATATGGTCTTAAAAATCTGAGATGCATTCGGACAAATGAGAAATAAAATTGGAAGTTGTATATTAAGCATAATTAGGTGACTAAAGATACTCTAAGAACTTTGGTCAAGAGTCATTAGGATCTCAATCAGAATGGCTAATCCAAATGGGTTTAGAAATTTTTTTCAGGTAGAAAATGAAATTAGTCACAATTCAAGGAAAAAAAAATTCTGGAATATACAGTGGGTGAAGTGCAATATGAAAAGGGTGTTTCTTAATCAAATTTACCACAAGATAAAAAAATATGAAACTTTTTATTCACATATCAATGTACAAATTTTATTTCATTTCAGGAAAAAAAAAAAAGGTAGTTTTGAGGCTTCTGACTTCTAGTCTGTCACTGTAAAGAACTTACAAGTTACTGCTCCATTCTTTGTCAAGTAAAAAGCTGAACCAAAAATAAATAAATAAATAAATAAATATATAAACGAACAAATTTTCACTTATCTATCAGAGAAGTGAGGTTACATGGCAAACTGCTACTACCAAAGTTGGAGAGAGAGACATAATACAAGAATTTACTAGAGCAGAAGCTCTAAAACGGAAACTAGTACCAGAATAGGAAAACCTGAACTGTAGCGGACCAGCTGCTGGATCTTCAATATGGGCAAATCAGAGTCAAAAATACCAAGGGGATATGGTCAGTGGAGTGTACTTGTGAATTTTACTTTTAGGGCTTTTACTTCTAGGAATTTTACTTCTAGGGCCTTTACCAGACTTTTATAGTTATTACCAGAAAAATTCCCTCATACTTCCCGCAGGGGAAAGGGAAAAGTAACCTTCCTGAGATATGCCATAGCATTCTGTTCTTAACCAGTCCTCCACTCAGAAGAACCTGTTTTATCAGGGCCTAAGTTGCTGGTATTTTGTCAGTACCTAACCTACTGTGGGGGAAGAGCAGTACTGAAGGGAAAACTAAGAAGGACTGTTTAAGTTCTGAGAAAAGGCTCACCCAAAAACAGACCTAATCATAGGCTTATAAAACATGTCCTCTTCCCCATACTTTACCTCCACACCACTAAAGACCTATTCACTTGACCTAGTCACCCAGTACATCAAGTCCAGATTTCAACAAAAAATAAATAAATATATATATAAAGAGTATATACTAGGGGCATCTGGGTGTCTCACTAAGCATCCTAGTCTTGATTTTGGCTCAGGTCACAATCTTAATGTCATGAGATGCAGCCCTGAGTCAGGATCCATGCTGGGCATGGAGCCTGCTTAAGATTCCTCTCCCTCTTCCTCTGCCCATCCCCCAACCCTGCTCATACACTTGCTTGTTCTCTAAAAAAAAAAAGAAAGAAAAAAAAAATTACAGAGGATCCTGAAAGTCTTCAACAGAGCAAGCACCAGAACCAGAAATAGCAAGGGTGCTGAGTTATTAAGGTGGGAATTTCAAACAACTATGACTAATATGCTAAAGACTTTAACGGATAAAGTAGATAACATGCAAGAACAGATGGGTAATATAAACAGAGAAAAAGAAATTCTAAGAAAGAACCAAAAAGAAATGTTAGAGATTTTTAAAAAATGCGTAACAAAAATGAAGAATGCCTTTGATCGGCTCATTAATAAACTGGAGATGGTGGAGAAAGAATCTGTGCTTTACAATTTTCTTTTCAATTTCAACTTCCCAAACTGAAAACCAAAGAGGAAATAAAAAAACAAAAACAAAAACATATAAAAATTGTGGTACAACTACAAAAGTGTAACACACAAATATCAGGAATATCAAAGAGAAAAGAAGAAAAGCATAACTTAAAACAATGATGACCTAGTATGTTTCCAAATTTATGTCAGATACCAATCCTTAGACACAGAAAGCTCAGAAACATCAGGCAGAATGAGTGCTCCCAAAAATTGTACCTAGTCTTATTTTCAAACTTGCAAAAAATTTAAGAAAAAAAATCCTGAAAAAACTCAGAGAGGGAAAATACTTCACATATCAAGATGGAAAGGTAAAGAATTGCATCTTACTGGGGCGCCTGGGTGGCTCAGTGGGTTAAGCCGCTGCCTTCGGCTCAGGTCATTATCTCAGGGTCCTGGGATTGAGTCCCGCATCGGGCTCCCTGCTTGGCGGGGAGCCTGCTTCCCTCTCTCTCTCTCTGCCTGCCTCTCTGTCTACTGTGATCTCTCTCTCTGTCAAATAAATAAATAAAATCTTTAAAAAAAAAAAAAAAGAATTGCATCTTACTTATATCAGAAATCATGAAGGCAAGAAGAGAGTAGAGCAAAATACTCTATTAAGACAAAGAGTGAAAGAGTGAAAGACCTAGAAGGCAAAATTATCCTTCAAAAGTGAAAATAAAGACTTTCTCTGATAGAAATAGAAGGAATCTGTTGCCAGTAAAATGGCCTTGAAGAGAGATTACAAGTTCTTTAGAAAGAAGGCTGATAAATAGGTGACAAACTCATACTAACATGAAGTAAGGAAAACCATTTAAAAAAGGATTACATGAGGCAAAACGGAAATTTATTTTTTATTATTGATACAGATATCTGTATTCAATGATGCATGCTTATATACCCAAATGCTTATGTACACTTATATGTAAGTGAAATGAAAGACAACAATCATATAAGCAACAGGAAGGAGGAACATTATAAGATACTTGTACTAAGGGAAGAGGTATATTATTTTAACGTGGACCTGGATTACTTTTAAATTTATGCAAATTCTAGTAAAACCACTAAGGAAAAGTTTGAAGACTATGTGTTGTAGTGAGCACTGTGTGTTGTCTAAGACTGATGAATCACAAAACTGTACCCCTGGAACAATTGATACATTATATATTAATAAAAAAATTTTTGATTAAAATAAAATATTAAAAAAGTATGACTGATATCCTAAGAAATAGGAGAAAATAGAATTTTGAAATGCTCAGTAAAAAACAAAAAGGTTGCACACACACACACACACACAATACAGAAAAGGACAAAAATAAAACTAAGAAAATGGGTCTCAAATAAATAGTTAAAAACGATGGTACATATTTCTAATTATAATTAAAAATCACCTTAAATGCCAATGGCCAAAATCTATAGTCCCTTCTTATCCACATACCCTGTGGATGAGACGGCTAAAACGAGAGAATAACAAACCATATATACACTATGTTTTTTCCTCTACACACATACCTATGGTGACATTTATTTTTTTTTTTTTTTTTTTTTTTTTTTTTTTTTTTTTTTTTTTTTTTTATGGTGACATTTAATTTATAAATTGGACACAATATGAGATTAAAAATAAAAATCATAATGTACTATAAAAGTTATATGAATGTGGTGTCTCACTCTCTGTCTCTCTCAAAATATTTTATTGCAGTGTATTCACTTTCTTGTGATGTGAGATGATAAAATGTGGATGTAATGAGATGAAATGAGGTGAATGGCAGAGGCATTGTGAAGTGTTAGGTTACTATTGTCTTTCTGACAATACATCAGGAGAATTACTGCTTTGAGACTGTGGTTAACTGCAGGTAAATGAAACTGCAGAAACAAAATCACAGATGGAGCAGGAATTGTATACCTGTTAAAAGACAGAGGTTGTCTGAATAGATAAAACGTAAAATGTGTGTGTGTGTGTGTGTGTGTGTGTGTGTATAATGGAATATTACTCAGCCATCCAACAGGATGAAATCTTACCATTTACATCAAGGTAGATGGAACCAGAGGGTATTATGCTGAGCAAAATAAAGCAATCAGAGAAAATCAATTACCATATGATTTTACTCATATGTGGAATTTAAGAAACAGAACAAAGGATCATAAGGGAAGGGAGGGAAAAATAAAATAAGCTGAAATCAGAGAAGGAGACAAATTGTAAGAGACTTTTTTAACTGTAAGAAACAAATGAAGGTTGCTGGAGGGAAGATGTGTGGTGGTATGGAGTAACTTGAGTAATGGGCATTAAGGAGTGCATGTCATGTGATGAGCACTGGGTGTTATATGCAACTGATGAATCACTGAAGTCTATATCTGAAACTAATGATGCATTCATTATATGTTAACTAACTGAATTTAAATAAAATAAAAAAATAAAGAATCCTTAACATGTATATATCTAACAAGAGAACATCAAATAAATTAAGACAAAAACTGACAGAACTATAAAAATAACAGATGAACCCATATTATGATAGCTGGAGACTTGAACACGCATCTATCAGGAGTGTACATACCCAGCCAACAGAAAATCAGTTAAGTATATAATTAAACCAAATAGCACCAACAATCAACTGGATATAATTGACATCTATAGACTACTTCATCCAACCACAGCAGAATATACATTGTTCTCAAGCTAGCATGGAATGTTCACCAAGATATATGTAAATCCCAAAATATTGGGATTAAATAACATATTTCTAAGTAACATATATGTCAAATATGTCAAAGACATCTATTTTTTTTTAAGATTTTATTTATTAATTTGACAGAGAGAGATCACAAGTAGGCAGAGAGGCAGTCAAAGAGAGAGAGAGGGAAGCAGGCTCCCCACTAAGCAGAGAGCCTGATGCGGGGCTCAATCCCAGGACTCTGAGACCATGACCTGAGCCTAAGGCAGAGGCTTAACCCACTGAGCCACCCAGGCACCCCAGGTCAAAGACATCTTAAGAGAAACTTAAAAATATTTACCACTTAGTGAAAATAAAAACACAACTTTACAAAGTTTATAGAATGACAGGGTCATCAAGATGGCTAAATAAGAGGCTCCCCATTAATACCCCCCCAACAAAAATTCAGCATTCATCCACAGAATGGGAAAAAAAAAAAAAAAAAAAAGCCTTTGTTATGCTTCAGGAGCCAGTCAGGTACTTGCAAAATTCTAGTGGAGCCTAAAATACTGAAGGGTCATTCTGAGAAGGCAGGCCTATGGCAAAATTGTCAATATTGTCTTGACTGAAATCCTGGAAGCAGCCCCATATCCTAGAGGAATTAACCACAGCTCCATTTGGTCCTGGTCCTGACACCAGTAGCATTTGCCAAGGAACCTGGGAGGAATATCACCCAACCATGTTTTGGGTAAAATGCCTCCCAACCTTGATCCTGTGTAACTTTTAGAAGCCAGTGAACCAGCCCCAAGAGCACTACTGCCTGTCCAGAGAACCAGCAAACACATATTTTTCTGTGCCCCTGAAGAAAGTCCTGCAGACCTCATTCCCATCCTTAGGCTCTTAATAAGTCCTATGACTTAGTTCAACTCCACTCAGTCACATCCCTGGGCCAGACCTGACTGCCCTGCAACTCATCCAGTGACCTACTAGGAGTCCTCCCAGGGAGATAGCAGAAGCCACACTCCTCCATGCACCTGGTAAAATTTGGTGAACCCAACTGTAGAATTTGAAGGGTACCAATGGCCAGCACTAGCTCTACTGACAAAAGTAGTGGAGACAGTTCCATACATTCATACTAAACAGGATCCATTACCACCCAAACCCCTGGTAATAAGCCCAACAATAGCAGATCCCACTGTGGGTTGAGCAGGAGCCATGTGACCTGGCCACAACTCCATTTGAGTGGGATCTCAAAGACAATCTCATCATCTAGAACCTAATAAAATGTGTTATCTCCCTGCCAAAATCTGTCTATGAAGACTGTCAGAGTGTTTTGCTCCTTTAAGTGCACAGACATCAATGATGGACTATCATGAAGAATTAAACATCATATCACCAGAGGAAACTGATAAATCTCTAATAACTAACTCTAAAGGAATGGAGATCTACAAATGGCCTGCCAAGAAAACTGAAATAATCATCCTCAAGAAACTCAGTACAATCCAAGAGAAACCAAGCAATTAAACAAAATGAGGAAAATAATCCATAAACAAAATGAGAAGTTTAGTTAAAAAAAAAAAATTAAGGGACGCCTGGGTGGCTCAGTTGGTTGGGCAGCTGCCTTCGGCTCAGGTCATGATCCCAGCGTCCTGGGATCGAGTCCCACATTGGGTTCCTTGCTCAGTGGGGAGCCTGCTTCTCCCTCTGCCTCTGCCTGCCTGTGCTTGCTTTCTCGCTCTCCCTCTGACAAATAAATAAATAAAATCTTTAAAAAAAAAAAAATTTAAGAACAATGCTGAAATTCTGAAACTGAAGAATGCACCTATAGAACTTGAAAAATTCAATAGACAGCTCCAAGAGCAGACTCAATCATTCAACATTGTGTCGCCTAGAGTATTGTGTTTTTTGCCTCTCCATGTAACACTTAGAATCTTTTTTGTTGATATCCATAAAATAACTTGTTGGGATTTTGATTGAGATTCTACTGAATCTGCAGATCAAGTTGGCAAAAACTGGTATCTTAACAATATTGACTCAGCCTATCCATGAACATAGAAGTTCTCTTTAGTTACTTAATTTAATTCATCACACTTTTGTAGGTCCTATAGATCTTACACCTATTGTTATTTCAGACCATAGTATTTTTTTGTGATGGGATTGTAAATGGTAATGTTTATTTCAAATTCCACTTGTTCATCATTGTTATATTGGAAAGCAATTAACTTTTATATACTAATCTTATGTCTTGCAGCCTTGCTATAATTGCTTATTAGTTCCAAGAATTTTTACATTGATTCTTTCAGATTTTCTATGTAGTCAATCATGTCATCAGTAGAGAGTTTTATTTCTTCCTTCACAGTCTATATACATTTTTATTTCTTTTTCTTGTAACCCTGCACTAGTCAGGAGTTCTAGTAGGACACTAGGAAGAGTGCTAAGTGGGAAAATCTTTGCCTGGTTGCTAATATCTGTGGGAAAACTTCAAGTTTCTTATCATTAAGTCTGATGGTAGCTCTAAGGTTTTGTTTGTTTGTTTGTTTGCTTACGATTTTATTTATTTATTTGACACAGAGAGAGTGAGAGATCACAAGCAGGCAGAGGGAGGGGGAAGCAGGCTCCCTGCTGAGCAGAGAGCCTGATGCGGGGCTCGATCCCAGGACCCTGAGATCATGACCTGAGCTGAAGGCAGAGGATTAACCCACTGAGCCACCCAGGCGTCCCTGCTCTAAGGTTTTTGTAAAAATTTTTTAAGTTGAGGAAGTGCCCCTCTAAAGCACAGAGGATTTTTAGGCTAGTGAAATCACATATGGTTGTCCAATAATGCATACAAGCCAAAACCCACAAGAATATCCACCAGGAATGAACTCTAATGTAAACTACAAATTTGGAGTCATGTTTTGTTAGTGTATGTTTAAATATTGAAGCAAATATACCATTGTGATTTAGGAGGTTAATAGAGGGGTAAATTATGCTGTGTGAGGACAGAACTCCATTTTCTTATTTCTGCGATACAGAAATTCAGGAGACAATAAACATGTATTTTAATTTTTGACGTCGCTAATTTTATTTTGTGATCTTACCCAGATTAATCAACCTCTTTCATGCTCAGATTACTAATCCATTGTTATTACATTCAAAATTATATTCAAGAAGATTGACTGTATGGGTTATTTTTTTAAATTTATTCTCCTCTTGGAGTGTATTATACAGTTATTTTTTTTAAATGATTAGTGGATTGAAAATGATGTATAACCTCAAATTGGTAAAAGGTTCCCTTCTCCTTTCTCCTTCTCTTTCACTAATGGTGTTTTTACTAAAATCTTCTCTAGCTTTTTGATTTTCCAGTTTACCATTTCTCATCACTCTAAATAAAATGGTTAAGCGTGTCTAAGACTACATGTTTACTTTAAATATATACACATAGAAGCACTACAATTGTGCTACAATTCTGTAAACAATGAGTGGAACTAAGCTTGGAGGTGTTAAAAAACAAAAAAATGGACTACCTCTGAAAGGTACTCCTCAAGGAAGGTAGTAAATTCCCAGCCAAGGGAAGACAGACCTCTCAGTTATTGAAGAGGCTGCTTCTGCTATTTAAGGAGGCCCATGAGAGTTTTAGTGTTCAGGGTTAGCGATTTCTATAGATATATTTGAATTTCTCTATTCTTAATTTCAGGCACCCTCTCTCTCCGGATACATGTCCTGGCATTTGTATAAGAGATCTGGTAAAGCTGTGAATTGAACTTAACATTGCAATTCAACAAACAACAGATTCTGGTTACCCATCTAATTTCTAGCTAAGTAAGACTTTCAATTACAAAAAATATTTTATGGTCTTTCTAGAAACCACTCAGTTTCTGACCATACCAAGGTGTGAAATTGTTATTTTCTTTCTTTTCTTTTTATTGTATTGAAAAAGAACCAGCCCTTGTAATACATCATTCTTCCCTCAGTGGTTCTCTAAAAGTAAACTCTTGGTCTACCTTAAATAGATATTTCATTCCACTTAATTCCAGGTAATATTTTAATCTTTTTTTTTTTTTTTAATGTCAACATACCACAGACTTTTCTATTCCTATGGAGATGGGAAACCAAATCACATCAATTTCACACCAAATCTCATCAAATCACCAAAGCACATTCACAATCTTCCATGATCCTTAAGTATTCAAGTAGAAAATAATTTAATTCAGGAGATTAAGTGCTTATAAAAATTGCTGGAAGAGTTGAAGACATGTGTTCTAAGTCTCTCAGTGATTTCCAGAATAGACCCACTGCTCAATAAGAGCTATTACCTCTGGAGACATGTAGAATAAGAAACGACCACAACTGTTGCCAGTGTAATTGCCTCTGATCCCCAGGAGACCAGAGAAGTAGCTGTCTGTGACCCAGAACTTAGCTGTATCAGGAAGACTCCTCTGCTGCTGATGACCCCTTAATGGTGTCTCAACATTTTGGAAGCTGAGGAATAAATGCTGGAATACTGTTGAGGAAAAAATTCTGTTCCCCAACCATTCTAGCTTTGTTACTACTTATATTGCTTTTTAATTCCTTGCAAGTAGTTATGCATACATACATTTTTTATAAACTTCCATGAACTGAAGATTCCTCTATACATTTTCCATTTATTTAAGTTCTTTTTTATTTTTCATTAGTAAGTAACTTCTGAATTACTTGTTTTTTAAAGTATCTTTCTTATCCATTTATCAAGATATTTTTATATTTTGGGTCAAAGACTTTCATTCCTCTCTCCCTTCTGCGCTCAAGTGTCTTTGTTTAAAGACTTTTCCTTTTCTCCACAGGTGCTTTTGGTCTCATCCCACTGTATGTCTAATGCCAGTTCTTAGTGGCTCCTACTATGAGTGGATAATGAAAATGTCACATACCGAGTTTCTGTTTTTCACAGAGCAATGGAATACTTCAATGCCATCTGCAGCTGTACTCTAAGCTCAACAAATTTGTAGCTTCAGTCCCAATAATCACACTTTAGAACTTCTCTTGATCCAGAGCAATTCTTACTTTATTTCTGAAAAAAGCTATCCCTATATATGTTTTCATTTAAAAGATCTCATTTGTTTGAGAGAGACAGAGTGCATGAGCAGGAGGAAGAGCAGAGAGAGGTAGAAGCAGATTCCCCACTGAGCAGGGAACATGATGGCGGGGCTGCATCCCAGGAACCGGCGATCATGACCCCAGCTGAAGTGAGTCGCTTAACTGACCGAGTCGACTACCCAGGCGCCCAAGCTATCACTTTTAATTGGATTACTTCAATGTAATGTTTTACTGTTGCTATTAGTTTGACATTGTGGAATGGCCTCAAATGTGAATTTTATTAATATATTTTATAACGTGCATTTCTATGTGTATATACATATATATGGAAATTAGGAAAGCTGTCCTTTAGAAGTTAGGTTGGTACTGAGAAATGGCTGCCCCCTAATTTTTTTTGAGTATATGTGAATAAGACGGAGATAGATATTTTTCCTTGTACTGCATATGTGAGGCACAAAAACAGGTACTAAAAAGTAGACAATTTCAAGTGTAGCAAAATCACAGTGGACAAATGCCTGCTAGATTCAAAGCCAGGCAAGGGGCTTTGCATATTAACATAATTTTCAGGTGAGGATGTGACCAGTACCCAGCTAGATGGTCTGTAGAATCATGGGAAAGGTCAGGCACACTTTTTAACCACAAGGTTTGAATTAATCTCTTTTTTATTTAAAAATGAAGAAAAAGAGAACAAATGGAAGGATGGAAGAAAAGAACAAATTCCATACTATTGTATACAGAAGTATTGCAGAAGAGCTAATACAGTTATTCAACAATAAACTAAGTGAACCTAAGGAGAAGCTTTGGGCCTAAATCTGGGCAAGACTTCCACTTAATAAGTCATGACATATTCTTATACTATATATATAAAACATCCACATTTTGGACTGAAATAACCCCCCCCCCAAAAGATAGGATATGCATGAAAATTCAGAACACAGTGAACAGCTCTGTCTCCAACATGTATTGGCTTCTTTCCCTTTTATACCTAAGTAGAACTATGTTGATTCAAATGTTATATTCAGCAGTATAGAATTGAAAAAAGCAAGGAGCAGTATTGGGAAAGAAGCAAGGATATAGCATTTTATGTTCAAAGAATTCCAACAGTAAGTGAATATTGGAACAGGAGAAACTTAGCATTGAAGCAGCAGATGATGGAAGCTCAGTTTACAGAACTACTTCACGAATTGCAAATCAAGCTTAGGGTGGTGCTTCAGGCTGAGATAGAAGAAGATAAACCACCTACCATTCAAGTAAATAGTGACAGGAGCTGTGAAACATGGCATCTACCCTGAGGGCAAACACTCTGCCCAGACAAGACAAATAAAAATAAATCTATGAATTACTACTCAGTATAAACAGAAAGCAAATTATACTTAATAGTCCCAGGAAAAAAAATAATAACTTTGAAAATAACCTTCACAAGAAGAATAGATATACTTTTTTCTTTTCTTTTCTTTCTTTCTTTTTTTTTTTTTTTAAGTAAGCAGCAGCTTGTTGTGCTCAAAATAATGCAAGAGGAAATGAGTTATAGGAAGCAGAATCAAGAAGCCTTAAGGATAAAACTGACTGAGTTAAGACGGAAAGGGGGCTGGCAGCGTAAGAGTGGCATAATAAAAATCCACATTGGAGGTAGTCCCAATTGGATTTGATTACAGAAAATCAAATCAATGGTATGGAGGGTAAATTTGAGAAACGTATCCAAAACGTACAGAAAAAGAGATTACAAACTAAGATAACATGTAAAAATAAAAAAGCACAAAAATCTAGGAATTAAAATTATTAGTTTTCCAGAAAAATAAGCAAAGGCATCAAAATGCACAGTGATAAAGACAAAATTATTTCTTCATCTAAACACACACACACACACACACACACACACACACACACAGATACACAGGGACGCCTGGGTGGCTCAGTAGGTTAAACGGCTGACTTCAGCTCAGGTCTTGATCCCAGCGTCCTGGGATCGAGTCCCTCATAGGGCTCCTTGCTCGGCAGGGAGCCTGCTTCTCCCTCTGCCTCTGCCTGTCTCTCTGCCTGACCATGCTCTCTCTCTCTCTCTCTGACAAATAAAACATCTTTTAAAAAATGTAAACACACACACACACACACACACACACACACAAGACCACCTGAATTTACATAACTAAGTTCATCAGCTTGGGGGTGTACCACAGCCTGCTTTTGATAGACATCTATTTGGTGTTTCATCATTTCCACTTACAAATAACTTTCATGAGAAGCTTCGTGCATATTTTGCCTATTTGTAGAGACTTAACCTAAGGGTGGATTCCAATCAGTGGGTCAAAGGGAAAACTATGTATGTTAGTTTTCCAATACAGCTAAGAAATCCTGTCCTGGATTTGCATAATTTTTCATGTTTATCAGCAATAATAAGAGTAATTGTTCTCCAAAGCTATGCCAACTAAGTGTGTGGTCAAACTTTGGGAGTTTTGCCAATCTGCTAGTAAGATGTGGTATTTCTATATAATTTTGATTTACATTTCTCTTCATATAATTGAGGGTGTGTTTATATTATTATGGGTCATTGTCTTTTTCTCTGAATTTATCCTATTTATCTCCCTTTTATCTGTTTATGTATGGTCTTCTCAATTCTTAAGATCTCACAATTTTGAAATCATTCCTTTGTGAACAAAAACTGGAAACATTTTTTTCTTGTTCATCACTTTAATTTTGCTTATGGAGTTCCTCTTATTCCTAACATTTATACAGAATTTAAAAAATAATTTATCAGTCTGATCTGTTACTGATTCTGAATTTTGAATATTAAAGATCTTTCATATTTCAAGATTAAAATACTACAGTAGTAAATCTATAGTTTCATTTTGTAGATTTTTGACCCTTTCTTAAATGGCTATCCAGTTACTTCAGAGTTGTTTTTTTGTTTGCTTGTTTGTTTAAGTCTGGCTTTCCTACTCCATACATATTTTAGAAGCCAACTTTATCATATACCACATTTAAGGAAATATTTCTGGATTCCCATTCTATCCCATTGGTCCAGCTGTGTGCCAAATACATACTATTTTCATTAATACTGTTTTAATGATGATTTTATATATTATATAAAATATCTGGTAGTTACTCTTTTTTTTCTTCTTTTTTTTTTTTTTTTAGATTTTATTTATTTATTTGACAGAGATCACATGTAGGTAGAGAGGCAGGCAGAGAGAGAGAGAAGGGAAGCAGGCTCCCTGTTGAGCAGAGAGGCTGATGTGGGGCCCAATCACCTGCCCCTGAGATCATGACCTGAGCCGAAGGCAGAGGCTTTAACCCACTGAGCCACCCAGATGCCCAATTATTCTTCTTTTTCAGCATTTTCCTATCTATTGATAATTTTCCTATGAGTTTTTACTAAGATTGCATTTAATTTATACATTAACTTAAGAACTAAATCTTTATGAGGTTGAACTATCCTAAGAACACAAGTGTGCATTTATTCCAGTCTATTATGATATTCAGGTATATTTGAATCCTTTTAGATTTTATTCTTTTCTGGTTCATGTTACTATGCCATTTATCTCTTCCTAGTTTTTGAACTCTTTTCTTTCATTTTATCTTTTAATGGATTATAGCTACATTAAGGCTATTGTTCTTTATATGTTAGTTTTTATTCGGTTACCCCAACAGATACTTCTGTCATTGATTCTGTTTGAGATCAGGGGTATTATCATATCATTTATCAATAGAGAGAACTTTATCTCCTTTCTCCGAGCACATGTCTCCCTTAATTTCTTTAGCCTTAACACACTAACATCTACAAAACCATCATTAAAATCTTATTTGTGATAACATGCATACTTTTATTTTTCCTGACTCTAATGGAAAAAATGTCTAATGTTTCCTCATTTTTTAAGGATGGTGATTTCTGGACTAAAAGTACATGTATTTTACCATGTTAATGGAAGAGAAATCAATGAATAGTTCCTTAACTTTTTAAGTAATTCTTCAAAAGTTCCTTAACTTTTAAAATTCTTTAATTAGGAAGTAGGTATTAGAATTTGTTGAATGCCTTTTCAGCATTAGTGGAGGTGATAATATTTCTTTTGTGAATACGTGAATTATATTAATTCATTTCCTAAAAGTAAACCATCCTCACATTTCTGTAATAAATTTAGTCATGCTTTATCATTTCTTAAGTGAAAACTCAATTTGCTATATTTTAGGATTTTTTAGAAATCTCTAGTTTTCTTTTTAAGTGCTTTGCCAATATTGTACATAAGTATCAATGTTGCCTATATAAACATATTTGAAGTTTTTCTTTTTCATACTCTGAAATCATTTTAGTACTATTGACATTATCTGGGTTTTGTTAAATTGGTTCAATTTTCCTATTCAGTTTTGCCCTGTTTTTTTTTTTTTTTGTTCATAAAAAACGAAAGCAAAATAAAAAAACCAACAGAGTGTTGGGCTAGGATGGAATGTTGTTATAGGTCTTTGATAAATTTCTCTATTCTATGGGAATTAGGCTAGATTAATTTTCTTTATCTGCTTAGGTCACTTTTATTTTTTTAAGATTTTATTTATTTGAAAGAGAGACAGTGAGTGTGAGTGAGCATGAGCAGAGGTAGAGAGGGGCAGAGGGAGAAGCAGACTCCCTGCTGAGCAGGGAACCCTGAAGTGGGGCTTGATCTCAATATCCTAGGGATCATGACAAGAGCCTAAGGTAGCCGCTTAACCGACTGAACTATCCCAGTGTTCCTGCGTGGGTCAATTTTAGTAATTTTTCTTTAATTACCTAAATCATTTAAGTCTCTGGTATTTATAAATATGTAAATCAGCATCATGTTATTTTTAATTTCCTGGTTTTCACTGTTTAGGCCTTTTAAGTTCTTATTTTGTATATTTTTTGCTTTTTTCCCTTTTAATTTTCTTGATTAAATTAGCTGGTAGTTGATCTGCTCTTCTATTCTTACTAATTTCTATTTTTCTTTTCCTTATTATTTTTCATTTTCATCCTATATTCCTTTTCAGAATGCTTTATATAAGGACTATTTTCAGCCCTTTATTTCTATGAATTCAGCATTTAATTGTCAGTAATGCTCTAGTTATTATTGCAATTGTATTCTATAGAGTCTGATACATAGTGTTTTTATTACTTTTAAGAAATACCGCAAAGGTTTTTAATTATCTGGTAGAAGAGATTTGCGAGATTTTTCAATTTTTTTAGTTTTATTATTTCTTTAGAGTAATTAGATATTATTTGCATTATTTTTACTTTATTGAACTTACAAAGGTTTTCCTTTGTGAATCCATGCTTATTTTTTTTTATTCGACATGTATTATCAGTGATACAGTCACTATTCTTTTTTAATTCCTTATGCTTCCTAGGTGTTCTCTACTTTGATTTTGGTCCTTAGACAATTCCATGATTGAAATTATGTTACAGTGGTGTTTTTATGTGCTTCCATTTCTTATTTTGCATCTTCTGAAGTTTCTGCTTCACGTGTCTTGATGCACAAATGTCCATAACTGTTTATCTTTATCTTCGTTAAAACTTCATTTTAACCACATATATCTTCACCTTATTCAAAGGTTTTTGCTCAAAATCTTGACAAATATCAACTATAAGCTTTATTTTCTTATTTTGTTTTTTCTGTTATATATTTGCTCATTTATCTTTATTCATTCTGAAATTTGCATTTTGCATATGGTTGAGTTTTGCTCTGTATTCCAAACTACAAATATATTTTAATATTCCCTGCTAGCAGGGAACCCTGAAGTGGGGCTTGATCTCAATATCCTAGGGATCATGACAAGAGCCTAAGGTAGCCGCTTAACCGACTGAACCCTAGATAATGATTTTAAATATCTGAGAAACAGTTTTAAGAACATTAAAAAAAAAAAAGGTGTTAACCAATAAAATGAACAAAAATAACTTCCTAGTCCTTGGAGAATCAAATAACCCCTATGTAGCAAGAGAAGTTTAAGGCAGAATCCAACAGAAGAATTCTAATGTACTGTTTACCAGCCAAGGACTTGGTCATTTAAATATATCCTAAAATATTCACCTCTAAGTAAACAATAGTATTTACATTTATTGTTGAAAGAAATGGTATTGTTCTATGAGATGGTGCTTGGTCCATAGTACCTGCTTTTTTAAATTTCTAATAAAGAATAATAGTAAAAATATAAAAGAATACAAACCCCTTTTATCATTTACCATAATAAATGAAAGTAAATTAAACAAAACAGCCAGATTAAATTTAAAATGTTTGTATTTATATGTTGTCTACAAAAAAATCACAAAATGTAGGCAACAAAGCATAATAAAACTGCCTATAAATTACACAAAATTTTAAATCTATAAGGAAGTAATCATAAGGAACCCCATCTCAGAAGATTAACAGACCTCTTTCAGTTTTTTGTAGGTCAGAAAGACATAGAAATTTATAGTTTGATACCTAAAATTAACCAAAAGCAAAATAATAACTTCTTCACTTTACAAATGTCATTTTACAATGTATACATCTAGGAAAAAGTACATACTAAAATGTAAGAGAAAACCATCAAGAAACTCCCTAAACCAAAACTTAGACAAAAATTTTTGGAAGTAGGTTCTTATTTTAATAATGAAATTTCAAATAAACTGAAACAGTTCTATAGCTGAACCATCACTGAGAAGCAGTCTACTAGTAATTCTTAAGTCCATAGATAAGGCACTGAAACATTTTCCCGAGTATAATAAACATTGAAATGTATTCAGTCAAAGCAAAGTATGGGAAGAATTCATAGTATTTGTGAATAAATATGTAATAACCTGAAAATGAACATAATTTTATTCTAGAAATCAGACAAGAGGTAGGGTATACTGGGGAAAATAGAGAAAGTTTAAAAAGAAAAAAAGGAATGGACTAAAGATCACCAAATATGATTTTTAGATAATACAACCCAAAGAAATTGAATATAAACCAATGAATTTTTATACCAGAAGCATATCAGATACAGAATAAAAAGGAAGAACATTAAAAAGAATTTAGAAAGAAAAATGATCATACAGTAGATAATATAGTATTACTATATTAGCAATAAATCCATGCTAATAAATTAGAGCCTTTTAAAGAAAGTAGACAAATATCAAAATTGAAACAAAGGAAAATGATTTGAAGAGATGAATACTCAAACTTCAAAAATTTAGAAAGACTTGCTTTAAAAAGGTGTGGTAGAACAGACATAAAGACTTGTGGTAATAGCTAAAATGGCTCTTATAGGCATTGAAAGAAATAGCAGATTTCAGTATAAACTGGTAGACTTCTGCTTAAGCATTGATCATTTCAGGAGAAAATAAACCATCCAAGATAATTAAATATGTGACACCTAATGGTTTGCCTTAGGCAATTAACTGTTAAAAGGTTAAAAAAAAAAAAAACAACCTTATAACAAGCTTTTAAATAAATTTCCTTTTACAGCTGCCATACACACATATTTCTCAGATAGAAATATTGGTGTAGCACTGTAACATTCTTTAAAAATATAGTTTATTATCATGTACTCTCTTTAAACAAACTTAATTATTTAATAATTCTAAAAACTCTTGGAAGAAACCTGGAGCTTACTTTTGGATTCAGGACAGCCAAAATTAAGTTATTCCAAATCACATGAATTGAAAAGCATTTGCCCCAAATGTGTGTGGGGTTTGTTTGTGTTTTATTTTTTTACTTTAAATCCAATTAACCAACATAGATTATATCATTAATTTTTGATGTAGTGTTCAATGATTCATCAGTTGTATATAACACCCAGTGCTCATCACATCACATGCCCTCCTTAATACCCATCACGCAGTTACCCCATCTCCCCTTCTCCTCCCTTTTTGCAGCCCTCAATTTATTTCCTAGAGTTAAGAGTCTCTCATGTTTTGTCTCCCTCTCTGATTTCTTCCCAGTTTTTCCTCCTTTCCCCTATGACACTCTGTGCTATTTCTTATATTCCACATATACGTGTAAGCATATGGTAATTGTCTTTTTCTGAATGGCTTATTTCACTTAGCACAATACCCTCCAGTTCCATCTATATGAATGTAAATGGAAGGTATTCATCTCTTCTGATGGCTGAGTAATATTCCATTATATATATGAACCACATCTTCCTAATCCATCCATCTGTTGAAGGACATCTTGGCTTCTTCCACAGTTTGGCTATTGTGGACATCGCTGGTATAAATGTAGGGGTACAAGTGCCCCTTCTTTTGACTACATCTACGTCTTTGGGGTAAATACCTAGTAGTGAAATTGCTGAGCCATAGGTATAGCTTTATTTTTAACTTCTTGAGGAATCTCCATATGGTTTTCCAGGGTGGCGGCACTAGCTTACATTCCCACTAACAGTATAGGAGAGTTCCCCTTTCTCTGTATCCTTACCAACATCTGTCATTTCCTGACCTAATTTTAGCCATTATGACTGGTGTGAGGTGGTATCTCATTGTGGTTTTGATTTGTATTTTCCTGATGCTGAGTGATGTGGAGCACTTTTTCATATGTCTCTTAGCCATTGTATGTCTTCTTTGGAGAACTGCCTGTTCATGTCTTCAGCCCATTTCCTGACTTGATTATCTGTTTTTTGGTGTTGAGTTTGATAAGTTCTTTATAGATCTTAGATACCAGCCCTTCATCTGTTATGTTATTTGCAAATATCTTCTCCCATTCCATAGGTTGTCTTTGGTTTTGTTGACTATTTCCTTTGACTATTGGAAATTTGACTATTTGTTGACTATTTGTTGACTGTTGACTATTTCCTTTGCTGTACAGAAGCTTTCTATCTGATATAGTCCCAATAGTTCATTTTTTCCTTTGTTTCCCTTACCTTTAGAGACATGTCTAGCAAGATGTTGTTGTGGACAAGGTAAAAGAGGTTGCTGCCTGTGTTCTCCTCTAGGATTCAGATGGATTCCTATCTCACATTTAGGTCTTTCATCCATTTTATCTTTGTGTATGGTATAAGAAAATGGTTATTTCATTCTTCTGCATGTGACTGTCCAATTTTCTCAGCATCATTTGTTGAAGAGACTATCGTTTTCCATTGAATATTCTTTCCTGCTTTTTCAAAGTTTAGCTGATCAGAGTTAAGGGTCTATTTCTGGGTTCTCTATTCTGTTCTATTGATCTATGTGTCTGTTTTTGTGCCAGAATCATAAAAGTCATATACCAAATACCAAGTGAATATCATTCTCAATGGGGAAAAACTGAGAGCTTTTCCCTTAAGGTCAGAAACATGACAGGGATGCCCATGCACCTGTATTGTCTGCCATAGCACTAGAGGTCCTAGCCCCAGCAATCAAACAAGAAAACTAAACAAAAGTCATTCAAATTGGCAAAGAAGAAGTCAAACTCTTCACAGATGACATGATACTTTATGTGGAAAACCAAAAATACTCCACCCCACAATTGCTAGAACTCATACAGCAATTCACCAATGTGGCAGGATACAAAAATCAATGCACAGAAATCGGTTGCATTTTTATACACTTTAACAATGTAACTGAAGAAAGAGAAATTAAGGAATTGTTCTGATTTATAATTGCACAAAAATCTTAAGATGCCTAGGAATAAACCTACACAAAGAGGTAAAGTATCTGTTTGTGTTTTATATATAGGTGACTCCCAAAACAGAGTGTAAGCTTCTCAGTAGCAGAAGAAAGAGAGCTAGTGTCAATTGTTTTTTAGGTGATCAGAGAGCATATGAAAAATATCTATTCCAATAAATAAATGTCGCAAGTTGCCAAAATCCCATTCTCCAAGATCTTGTCTCAAATTAATTGTATAGATCAGAGCTCACTGGAGCCTGGAAAATACTACCGAACTTCCAATGTTGTATGGTGCAACCTAATTTTCCTCTAAATCTCTGCCCTAGTGCATACTTCAAGGGCTAAATATAGCTTTCAAGTATGTCAAAGCCTGCGTCTTCAAAGTATTTTAGTCACGCTATGGATAAGAAATCAGTCCTTCCAAGAAGGGGTAACAAATTAACCAGTAAGACATTAACAAGGATTAATGACTCAACAAAGGATGCCAGGAGTGACCACTTTCTTAGGAAATTCAGGTATAAAAAGGATCAAAGCAAATCATGGAAGGATTTGATTGTTTATTTTCATGAAGAGACCATTGGAGATCCTGACATCATTAAATAAGCATCTCTATAGAGTATCTTTAACTTCAAACAGCAAATTGCCTTGAGTATATGTCTATTTTTCATGCTTTTATTTTAATTTTACTTAATGATTAGGATTCTATGTTTAAGTCTCTCATAATGACAATATATTCTTTAAGCTGTCAATTTTTCTTCTATTATTTGCTGTTTCTAGAAGAAATCCTTCTCATTATACTATTTCAAAAACATGAATATCAGAAATTATTTCCTCGGGGCGCCTGGGTGGCTCAGTGGGTTAAGCCGCTGCCTTCGGCTCAGGTCATGGTCTCGGGGTCCTGGGATCGAGTCCCACGTCGGGCTCTCTGCTCAGCAGGGAGCCTGCTTCCCTCTCTCTCTCTCTGCCAGCCTTTCTACCTACCTGTGATCTCTCTCAGTCAAATAAATAAATAAAATATTAAAAAAAAGAAATTATTTCCTCTTTAAAATCCATATAATTTCATAGTTTAACTTTCTCTTAGATTTTATTAACTATTTCCTTTACTCAAGAATTTTTTTTTTAAGATTTATTTATTTATTTGACAGACAGAGATCACAAGTAGGTAGAGAGGCAGGCAAAGAAAGTGGGGGAAGCAGGTTCCCTGCTGAGCAGAGAACCCAATGTGGGGCTCTATCCCAAGACCCTGGGATCATGACCCGAGCCGAAGGCAGAGGCTTTAACCCACTGAGCCACTGCCCCTACTCAAGAATATCTTATTAAAAATTTTTATCAATACCCTTTAGCCAATTTACAGTGTTTTACTATTTTATGAAAAAAAATGTGACTTCAATAAAGCTGTTAATTAGCAAATCCAAGTATGAATAAAAATCACTTCATTAACAGATTTTTTCATTCTCAACTGTGTATGTTTACAGTTAACATAAGTTGTTTGTAAATGGGTATAGCAAAATGTCTTTAAAACCTGACCGTACCAATATTGACACCTAATGGTTTACCCATCCAGGCACGTCTATACTTTGATTCTCTAAGTGCTACTAGGTTATGAGCTACTGTTTAATACAAGTTGATTCAATTTAATTTAAAATGATTAATGATAACATAATTTAGGAACAAAGTGTTTCAAATTATAGTGAAACTATCACCTAAATGTAAAATAGAATTCAGGAGGTGGGGGCGCCTGGGTGGCTCAGTGGGTTAAAGCCTCTGCCTTCGGCTCGGGTCATGATCCCAGGGTCCTGGGATCGAGCCCCGCATCGGGCTCTCTGCTCAGTAGGGAGCCTGCTTCTTCCTCTCTCTCTCTGCCTGCCTCTCTGCCTGCTTGTGATCTCTGTCTGTCAAATAAATAAATAAAATCTTTAATAAAAAAAAAAAAAAGAATTCAGGAGGTGGATGAAATTTGGACTAAGTTTTGAGGGTTTACAATTTTAATATTTGAAGTCACCTAGCTATTTTAATTTTTATGTTCATTAAGACTGTTAGTACAGAGATGTATCAAAATTAAAAATTTATCCTGTTTCACTTAATCATAACATTTCAGTGAATATTACTGATACTTAGAGTATATATCCAATCATAATAATGGTAGAAAACAGTCACTTTTGAGTGATAGAGCTGAAAACCGAATACGGTTCCCAACCCATGATTTCCTTTTAAGTAATTCCTGTAAAGAAGACTGCCATTTGGTTCTGATTATTTGCCAATCACTAGGCTACATGTTTTATACATCATCTTACTTAACCATGTATTCAAATAAAAATGCTTACTTATGAAATTCACTAATACTATTACCAAAATTATGGGTACTTTGAGACTTAATACTCCTAGTGTATATTACTGTATTCTTAATCCAAGAGTTGCACATTCTATAACTTCATATCACAGTTTCAGTTTTGCAGCTTGTGGGTGCTAAACATGTCTACCTCCTTATAGACTAGAAACTCCGTGAGGAAGGGATCATGTCTAGTTGCATTCAATATTGTAGCCACATGGTTTTATCTAGTCATGTAGAAGATGTCAGGCACCCCAAATTGACTTAATAAATCAGCAAGTAACATGAATAGTTATCATGCGCTCTGAGAAATTAAAGCAGTAACTTCATTTAAAGCACATTGTAACTTCTTGGAGAAGTTAAAATGATGGAGGAATAGGGGGACTCTAAGTTTTTCTCATCCCCAGAACACAGCTAGATGAATATCAAATCATTCTGAACACCCAAGAAATCATTCTGAGGACAGAAAGAACAGAACTTCAAATCCACAAGTAGAATTGTGAGAGGCAGGAGCTACAGAGAGTTGATTTGGGGGAGATAGGAACTGTGCATGCTCCAAAGAGGGGAGCGCTGCTTTTTTAACAAGGTATTACACTTAGCGAGAGCAAAATATGAGTTTCAGAATTCTGCCACTTCTGAGGTCATGCCTGCCTTAGCAGTGCTCCTATGGTAAAGGAGAGAGGAGATCTGGGAGTGGACAGGATGGTGTGAGAATCCCCTAGGTTGCACAGGAAGAAATAGTTACCCTGCCTGGAGTGTCATTGGGAGTGGCAGCAAGACTTCTCTGGGCACAGAAGAATGGGGGGCACCAATGTGCTGCATTGTTCCCAGGCATAAGAACAGAGATGCTGGCTATGGAGAGTGAGCCATGATGCTGGCTTTCTGCTCCACTTTGCCATAAACTTGAAACCATTGTGCAGTCATGGGGACAGACTGGCAAACAGCAGAAGTGTGACAAGACCCTGCCCCAGGAAATCAACACAGGCTTACCATGGGAGTTCCTAAAATTTGGAGTTTAGAAACTAAGCCACATGTCTGAGATTTAAAAGAGGAAAGAAGAAGAAGAAAGAAGAAGAAGAAAGAAAGGAAAAAAGAAAAACACGAGTACTGCAACACCAGGCAGGCAGACAACACAGACACAGGGAGGGGAAAGGCAGGGATTTGACAGAAGCCAAGGAAACAAGAAGGATGACTGCTCTTCTGTGAGGGCTTAAGAGCACAAGTATAAACCCTCTACCTCTGGGGACAAAAGAGTGGGCTGATGCCATTTGCCCCCTGCCCATCAGCAATTACTGACCTCAGTGAGGTGAACACCACCACCAAGTGGAGACTGGGGCCACTTATACCAAGCCCTGGCCCCCAGCACCCTCAAGGTCCATCTCTGCCAGGGCAAGTCAGTCTGTGATTCAGTTTTACAGGCCTTTTCCCTTGAAGATCAGCACAAACCCCTCGTACACATTATGTCTCCTGATCATAGAGTGCTGCAAAGCTTCAGCTCTTGGAGAAGTAGTATCTAGCTTTTTATTTTTTTTAACTTTCTTTTTTTTTACATTTAAATTACTTTCACTTTAAAAATTATATATGCATATCTCATATATATCATATATGTATTTATATATACATATATATCTATAGGTATAGATATAGATAGATATAGATATAGATATAGATAGATATAGATATAGATATAGATATAGATATAGATTTTTTAACTTTCTTAGATCCAGCTTCTTTTAGCAAGCAGACCAAAACACAGCTGGAATTGAATTTTTTTTTCCTGGACATAACAACAAAACAAGAATTCACCCCAAAAGACCAATAGGAAGTAGAAATAATACACAGGGATTTAATTAATGTAAATATAAATAAGATGTCTGAACTAGAATTTAAAACAGCTATTATAAGGATACTGGTAGGGCTTGAAAAAAAGTACGGCAGACCTTAGAGAACCCCTTACTGCAGAGACTAAAATATCTAAAAACTAGTAAAGTCAAAATTGAACATATTGTAACTGGGATGCCAACGTGAATGGATACCATCACAATAAGGATGAATAAAGCAAAGGACTGAATCAGTGATACAGAAGATAAAATTATGGAAAAATAATGAAGCTGAAAAGAAGAGAAAAAGAAAGGTATTGGCTCACAAAATTAGATTTAGAGAATTTAGTAACTTCTTAAAACATAACATCCATGTCATAGGAGTCCCAGCAGATCGAGAGAGAAAAGCAGGCCAGAAATTTTGCAAAAATTATAGCTTAAAACTTCCCTAATATGGAGAAGGACACAGACATTTAAATCCAAAAAGCACAGAGAATTCCCATTAAATTCAACAAAAACCCACCATCATCTAGGCATATTATAGTCAAATTCCTAAAATGCAAAGATAAGGAAAGAATCTTGAAAGCAACAAGGAGGATAAAAAAGCACTTACCCTACAAGGGGAGACAGATGAGGTTTGAAGATCTGTCTACAAAAACTTAGCAGGCCAGAAGACAATCACAGAATATAGCAAATATGTTGAATGGGAAAAATAATATGCACCCAAGAATACTTCTCCAACAAGGCTGTTATTCAGAAAAAAAGGAGATATAAAGAGTTCCCCAAACAAAAACTAGGACCACTGAACAAGTCCTACAGGAAATATTAAAGGGGACTCTGACTAGGGAAAAAAAGACCGAAAGCAACAAAGACTAGAACAGAGACCACCAGCAGAAACACCAACTTTACAGGTAACAAAATGGCACTAAAATTCTTATATTTCAATAAGTACTCTGAATGTAAAAAGACTAAATACTCCAATCAAAAGACATCAGGTATCAGGCTGGACTTAAAAAAATAAACAAAAGAACAACAACAAAACAAGACCCATCTATATGCTGCCTACAAGAGATTCATTTTAGACATAAAGACACCTCCAGATTGAAAGCAAAGGAATGGAGAATGATCTATCATGCTAGTGGACATCAAAAGAAACCCATATCAGACAAACTAGTTTGTTTGTTTGTTTGTTTGTTTGTTTGTTTGTTTTAAAAGAGTGCAACAAGAGATGAAGAAGGACATTATATCATAACTAAGGGGGTCTATCCATCAAGAAAATCTAACAATTGTAAATATTTATGCCCAGACCTTGGAAGCACCCAGATATATGAAACAGTTAATAACAAACATAGAGGAGCTCACTGGTAATAATATAATAATAGTAGGGGACTTGAACATCTCATTTACAGAAACAGATTATCTAACAGTAAAGCAACAAGGAAACAATGGCTTTGAACAACACACTGGACCAGATGGACTTAACAGATACATTTAGAACATTTCATCCTAAAGCAGCAGAGTACACTTTTTTTTTTTTTTTTTTTTGAGTGCCCATGGAACATTCTCCAGAATAGATTACACAATGGGTCACAAAAAAGCCTCAACAAGAACAAAGAGCCTGAGATTGTATAATGCTTGTTTTCTGGTAAAAACACTGTGAAACCTGAAGTCAACCACAGGAAAAAAATTGGAAAATCCACAAGTACATGGAGGCTAAAAAGATCTTATGGAAAAAAAAAAAAAAAAAGAATGGGTAAATTAAGAGAATTTTAAAAAAGAAGTTTAAAAAAATACATGGAAACAAATAAAAATGAAAACACTACAGTCCAAAACTTTTTGGATTCAGCAGAAGTTGTCCTAACAGGGAAGTATATAGTAATATAGGCCTTCCTCAAGAAGCAAGAAAGATCCCAAAAAAGCAACCTAACCTTGCACTTAAAGAAACTAGAAAAGGAACAACAAATTAAATCTAAAGGTAACAGAAGAAGGAAAATAATAAAGATAAAAGCAGCAACAAATGATATAGAAACAACAATAACAAAACAGTAGAATAGACTGATGAAACCAGAAGCTGGTTCTTTGTAAAAAATCAATAAACTGACAACGCCCTAGCCGGACTTTATGAAGGAAAAAAAAAAAAAAAAAAGTGAATGAACCCAAATAAAATCATGAATGAAAGAAGAGAGAACACAAGAGAAATTCAAATAATCACAAGAGAATATTAAGAAAAAAGATAAGTCAATGAACTAGGCAGTCTGGAAGAAATTCCTAGAAATATGTAAACTACCAAAGTTGAAAAAGGAAGAAATAGAAAAATTCCTAGAAATATGTAAACTACCAAAACTGAAAAAGGAAGAAATAGAAAAGTTGAAGAGACAGATAACCAGCAAAAAAATTGAATCAGTAATCAAAAACCTCTCAACAAATGTCTAGGGCCAGGTGGCTTCCTTGGGGAATTCTATCAGCCACATAAAGAAGAATTAATATCTCTTCTTCTTAAATTTTTCCAAGAAATAGAAATGGAAGGGAAACTTCTAAACTCCTTGTATAAGGCTAACATTGCCTTGATTCCAAAACCAAAGACCTCACTAAGAAAGGAGAATTACAGACTAACATCCCTGATGAACAGAGATGCAAAAACTGTCAACAAGATACTAGTAAATCAAATCCAACAGTACATTAAAAGAAGTATTCAGTATGACCAATTGGGATTCCTTCCTGGGCTGCAGGGTTGATTTTTCAATATTCACAAATCAATCAACCTAATACACCACATTAATAAAAGATCAGAGTCATATGATCCTCTCAATAGATGCAGAAAAAGCATCTGACAAAGTAGAGCATCCTTTCTTGATAAAAACCTGCAACAAACTAGGGATAGATGAAATATACCTCAACATAATAAAGGCCATATACAAAAGACCTACAGCCATTATCACCTTCAATGGGGAAAAAATGAGAGCCTTTCCCCTACAGTCAGGAACAAAAGATGTCCACTTTCACCATTACTATTTAGCACAGTACTGTAAGTCTTAGCCTCAGCAATCAGACAACAGCAACAACAAAGTAAGAATTAAAAAGTACCCAAATTGGGAAAGTAGTAAAACTTTCTCTATACACAGATGACATGATATTCTATAAAAACCTAAAGACTCCAACAACAACAACAACAAAATTTCCAGAATACATGAATTCACAGGATATAAAATCAATGTACAGCAATTTATTACATTTCTATATGCCAATAATTAAGCAGCAAAAAGAGAAATCAAGATCTGTCCCATTTATGATGGCACCAAATCTCCTAATATACCTAGGAATAAACCTAACCAAAGAGATAAAAGTTTTGTATTCCAAAAACTATAGAACACTTAAGTAGGAAATTGAAGATGACACAAAGAAAGAGAAAAACATTCCATGTTCATAGATTAGAAGAACAAACATTGTTAGAGTGTCTCTACTACCCAAAGCAATCAAAATACCACCAGTATTTTTCACAGAGCTAGAACAAACAATCCTAAAATTTGTATGGAACCAGAAAATGCCCCAAATAGTCAGAGTGGTCTTGAAAAAGAAACGGGAAGCAAAATGGGAAGCATCACAATTCCAGACTTCAAGTTCTATTACAAAGCTGTAATCATCAAGACAGTATGGTACTAGCACAAAAACAGGCACATAGATCAATGGAACAGAATAGAGAGCCCATAAATAGACCCTCAACTCTATGGTCAACTAATTTTCAACGAAGCAGCAAAGAATGTCCAATGGAAAAAAGACAGTCTCTTCAACATATAGTGTTGGGAAAATTGGACAGCCGTGTACAGAAGAATGAAACTGGACCACTTCCTTATACCACACACAAATATAGACTCAAAATGGATGAAAGATCTCAATGTGAGATAGGAATCCATCAAAATCCTTGAGGAAAACACAGGCAGCAACCTCTTCGACCTCAGCCGCAGCAACTTTTTCCTAGAAACAGCCAAAGGCAAGGGAACCAAGGAAAAAATGAACTGTTGGGACTGCATCAAGATAAAAAGCTTTTGCTGAGCAAAGGAAACAGTCAACAAAAATAAAAGACAACTGAAAGAATGGGAGAATATATTTGCAAATGACATATCCAATAAAGGGTTAGTATCCAAAATCTATAAAGAACTTATCAAGTCAGAAAACCAGATAATCCAGTAAAGAAATGGGCAGAAGACATGAACAGGTATTTTTCCAAAGACATCTAGATGGCAAAAAGACACATGAAAAGATCCTCAACATCAGTCATCATTAGGGAAATACAAATAAAAACCATGATGAGATACTGCCTCACAGCTGTCAGAATGGCTAAAATTAACAATATAAGAAACAGCAGGTGTTGGTGAGGATGTGGAGTAGTACAGAACACTCTTGCAATCTTTGGGGGAATGCAAAGTGGTGCAGCCACTCTGCAAAACAGTATAAAGTTTCCTCAGAAAGTTAAAAATATAATTACTCTATAACCTAGCAATTGCACTACTAGGTATTTACCTGAAGGATATGAAAATAGAGAATTGAAGGAGTACATGCACTCCAATGTTTACAGCGGTATTATCAACAATAACAAAACTATGGAAAAAGCCCAAATATCCATCAACTGATGAATGTATAAAGATGTGGTGTAAGTACACAATGGAATATTACTCAGCATTCAAAAGAATGGAATGTTGCTATTTGTAATGATGCGGATGGAACTAGACTGTATTATACTAACTGAAACAAGTTAGAGAAAGACAAATACCAAAAGAGATGAACATAGGGGAGGGGGAATAATTAAAAAAAAAGGGGGGGGAAACAGATGATAAGACTCTTAAAGAACTAACAGGGTTGATGTAGGAAAGTGTGGGAGATGGGATAGGCGGGTAAAGGGTATTAAGGAGGCCACTTGTTACGAGGAGCACTGGGTGTTGTATATAAGTGATCAATCACTAAGTTGTACTCCTGAAGCCAATACTGAATTGAAATTTAAATAAAAATTTGAAAAAAAAAAGTAAAGCACATTACAGTTTCTCATGTGCATATTCTTTAATAATTATCCTAAGCTTTCCATTATTCAATAAATATAAAACACAAAAACAAAAGCAGAAAGTAAAATCAAAATAAGAATATTGTTTGAAAGCAAATTTTATTATAACAATGGCTAAAATGTATGAACTGCATTTAATGTCTAGTCACTGAACCATTTTCAGTGCATTGCTCATTAAGCTGCACAACCTCCTTGTGAAAGACATGCCACTGTTATTCCTATTTTATCAATGTTCGAGTCTGAGAGAAGTTGTTTCTTTCCAAAAATCATCTAGCTACTAAGTAGTAAAACTAATAATCAAAATAACCTATAATGTCTAACTTTAGTCCCCATATTGACCTCTAGGATTTACATTTTTCCAGATTCTCTTGCAATACCATAAAACATGTAACCATACGTGTTTGTATTCATTTGATTAAATATTTTACAATGTGTTAGTTTTTCCTGAAGTGTTATTATACACACACACACACAAACACACATACACACATCTTTATTTTCTTTATGCTGTGATTAAAGACCTAGTAAATTCCATGTAAGTTTTCAAACAATTACTAGATTCACTGCTCAGCTGAGCTTCTTAATCTACATATCATTTTTATATGCATTTTAAAAAGCTAACTCGTTGATATACTTCAAAACCAAAGGTATAACAGTTCTGGTTTAAATGGCCATTGTTTAAAATATTTTCTGTGGTAAGGTAGCTCATCTTTTTTGAAGCTCATGTACTTCAGTATTTAAGAAAGGGTATTAGTTAAGTACCAGAATACTCTGCAAAGTACACTGAACAATGGCTATCATTTCAGTTCTTGCAAAGAAATTAAGACTTGAGGTCAATTTTATTATCATCCTTACCTACCAACATACTATCACTTTGCTTTCACTCCATTACAGGCATCACTTAAAATCAATAAATACTTGACAGGCACATTTTAACAATGAATTCATTAATTGTCTGGAAATTTTATTATTCATTATTTTTGGATTTGGAGAACCTAAGTGATAGGTTCAAGGCTAATGTCTTTGGAATCCTGTCTCATTCTTATACATTTTCTCATGACCACATTACAAAGTTTGCTAACATTAATGTAATTCCCCTAAGAACAAAATGATGAAAATGAAGGTGTGTAAGTAACACAGAGTGCATTTCAAGCTTTGCACTTTCTTGCAATATGAGTATACATCATACCAATTATCCATCATCTGGTAAGTTACTAATAGAGTCTTATCTCTAATAAAATTAACTTACTGTACCAGAGTTCTATCATGAATTTTTGCAAGTCTTCTTTTCTTTGATATCCAAGCCCGAAATTATGATAACTATATTAACTAACCATCACATCAAGCCAGAACAATTTGCTTCCTTTTGCAAAAACACAAATCCTTTCTCTGAACATAGCATATCACTCATTATGGTTTATTCCAGATCTATTTTATTGATTTCCTTTTTACTGCCTCATATGCAATTCATACTGTAGCTTTTAGGTATCTTTTTATAGCTTCTGCTTCATGTGTTTCTTGCCACTCCCATTACTACTGAGGCTGAGTTCAAGTTTTTGCATCTCCTCTATAACCCCAAAGCCTCTTAACCAGTTCTTAGATCTTGAAACTATTCTCAACACGACTGCTGCAATAAAAATGATCAGGCTTATGATTATAAAAACCTTCCCTGATTTTAAGAACAGATTTCAAATACGAAGCTTACCATATAATTTTCTTGACTACTACCTACCTAGTAGGTGGCTAACTTCCCACCCTTCCTCATATTAATGACTATATTCTAGTGGCAACCACCAACCTACAGTTTACCAGCAAGCTTTTTTATATAACTCTCTACCTGATATATACTTATCCACCATTCCCATACATGTTGTTTGCCACTAGTCCTTCTGAACTCTTTGTGGTCATCTTTTCCACTTGTGAGCCTACCTAGAACATTCAGTCTGCTGATAGCTTTCCTGTGAATGCACTCTACATACCCTTTTATTGTGACACAACATTCTACTTTAACAGTTGACTGTGTCTCTGGCTAGGCTATTAGCTTTCTTTTAGGCAGCCTCTAAAATGGACCATGATGATCCCCTCCTCCTAGTGTGCATACCTTTTCATACCTCTTCCCTGAATGTGCGGGGAATATCCATTCACTTCTGACTAAGTATTACAATAGAAGTAACAATATCAGAACATTACTTCTGATATTCAGTTATAAAAAGGCCCATGTGGCAAAGAACTGAGGCCATTCCATGGTCAACAGCTGTCAAGAAAATGGACTTTGATAATAGCCACATGAGTCTGGAGAAAAACAACAAGGCTTTAAGTCAGACTCCAGACCCTCTTGGCAGCTTGGGAAAAACTTCAAGAATTTCCTTGAACCAGAAAAATCCTGCTAAGCTCTTCCCAGATTCATGACCCACAGGAACTATGAGGTAATAAATATTTGTCTTTTCTGACTGTTAGGTTCTAGGATAACCTGTTATGAAGTAGTAGCTAACTAATGCAAGTGTTTATGTTCTTAGGCCTAGAGAACATATCCTATTTGACTCTGAATCATATACACCTACCACGGGTAAGATTCTAAAAAAAAAAGAAAAAAAATTTAAGAGAATAAATGCTATTTGAATTTTTATGTCTAACTTCTACCAATATATCTGAGGTATTCAAACTTCAAACATTGTGAAAAATATTTTCTAACTTAGTTCCTTGTGAGTATTTTTTCCTTCAAAACAGAGTACAAAGTCTTCCAATCTTGCAAATGTATTGTAAATCAACATTTGAATATGCATATCCAGGGGCATATATGCAATTTTACAAAGATAAAATTAGGAAAATGTTCAGAATGTTTTTCTCTAAGATCATATTTTCAATTCAGCTATATCGTGGCATAATGTAAGGCATAAGTTTTATTTTAGGTTTTAAAAATCAAATGACTCTCATGTAGGTGGCACCATGTCTACATATAAGAAGGATGCCCTATTTCCCTAGGCATTAATTTGACTTCTTAAACTGAGAAAACCCATCTTTTTCCTAGAAAGAACCCCACCAATTATCCTTTCATTATATTTTCATAATAACAAATATTGCCTCGTGCAAGATTTCCCCATTAGTGTTTTATATTTAAGTGCACACAGTCTGTTTAATCCTTCAACTTTATCATACTTCACTGATTAATCTAGTTTAAATACCATAAAAGTCCATAACCATTGCTATAAAAACTTATGCTTGCTTATTAAACCAGCTACTTTGCCACTGTCAAATGCAAGCAATAAAATTGTGCGTAAATATAATGGAGCATTTTTGCAATTGCTAAATAGATTTTATCTTGTGCATATGAATGCCTTCAATTTAATTCAAACTTACACGATGAGCATCTAAAATATATTTTGTATAAATATACTTTAATATTTAAACTGTGCCTCTGGCTAACTGGTATGGATGCCTCTTCATTCAATAGTCCTTGACATGATATATGTATTTTTAAGAAACACAGAAGACTCCCTTAACATGTGCAAGATTTTCAAAGTGGAATAAAAGACTTCAAATTCAGAAAAGTCTCAACAGGTAAAATGTACCAGATTTTTGTTACATATAACTTAAGTATCTGTTACTTGGCTCTTAAATAATCATGGCTGATACAGTGAAATAAGTTTTAGGGTGAAGGCTCTAAATGAAGATAGGAAAAAAAATAATATTGTCATTCCATAATACTACCTTGATCTTAATTGTTTTGTAATTATTTCCTGGAGTAGCTTTCAAAAGCTTTATTGATATCAGAAGAACTTTAGCCATTTTTCCAAAAACCTTTATCTATGTCATGTCGTCAATAGAGTTTTGAATATAGCACTTTAGGAAAGAGAGTCACATAACTGAGGGACTGACTAAGATCTCCAAGTCCACTCCAAGATATGCTTTTATAAAAAACAATAATGGGTTGTATTGTTAGCCCAGACTGGGTCTTGCTCATCACCATAATGACAGATTGTTTTAAAAAATGTCTAGTGCTGGATTGAGATGAATGGGCTATCTGGGTTCTTACTCAGCAGTTCTGTATGTGTATATGTGTGTGTGTGCGTATTTTTTTTTCTCTTCTTGGTTTATCATTGCATACTTTTCACATCCATAAGGGAGATTAGTGTTCTCTGGGAAATGGAAATTGTTAATACACATTCATCAATAGAGAACAGAATGAACAGAGATAAACACGAGGAAGAACACATTTCATTTTTCATCAGATTCAGAGAGAAATGATCTATTTTTCATTCAATCAATGGATAGCTAAAAATATCCTGGACTTACTATTCCTACTTGTGTCTAAACACAATTCATAAGTCTTAATTCATTAGACTAATGTGTTTATAAGGCAGTTGAAATGTCAAAGCTCTGCTGGATTTAGTATAAACTTAAATTCCATTACCTGGCAGGCATTAATTGCTTATGGAGCATAGGGATTCTTCCCAAGGGCCTTATATGTTTCCTTTTGTCATTTTGCTAACTATTCTGTCTAGACGAACTTAAAGCCCTTAATCCACCATTGGGATCAATAAACTGCACAATAATTCAGTCCTAATAATTAGCTTTCACTTAAACACAAATGGTCATTTCATTGTGAACTGCAGTACAAAATGATAATGAAATAATTAAAAAGACAGATGAAAGAGTGACTTAATAGGGAAGAGGCCTTACTGTTCAATTAGAGGCATTACCATTCAACCTTTTTATTACTGCCACAACCTTTCAATTTTTAAAAAAAATAATACTTCAAGCTCTGCTCATTTAACCCATGGCAGTATCACTATTATATGCAGTCTTATGACGGGAGCCTTATTCTACAGACAGCTGTGAAGCAGTTGTCTTTCTCAAATTATTAAAATGGTGAATATTTCATTCAAAGGTCTATAAATTGTATATAAATCACAGCACTGTATTGTCCTGATTTCTCACATTAGGGATTTCCTTGAGCCTTCCCAATTTCTTTTTAAATAGGATTAGCTGTACGTAGTTCCTTTGAAACAGCCTTGAAATTGTATAGAACAGTTTTAAGATACTGTATGTTCTGGAATAAATCGTAAAGGCATCTCATCTTTCCCCGAGAGAATTTCCTAGGATAGTCTACCGTACAAAAAATTCTTCATATTTGCTGACCTGACAATTTAGTTTAAAGTCCAAAAAGGTACCAAACTTCATTAACCTTTTAATACATTCTCACAGATGTAGGGTGATAGATACGTTTGAATCTTTATGATCAAAGCACTGGCCTAATAGCGAAATCTTTCACTTTACCTTTGCCATGTCCTGTTTTCATTTTAATTTCCACTCTATCCTCACAAAGATATGGACAGGCTGTACTTCTGCTTTGCCAGTAGCTGGAGACATTCATAATCAATTTCAGCAAAACCTGCTACTATTCTTGCTATTGGCACAGGAGATAGGGCCCTTGGGCTTCCCCAGTCTTTTTGAAAGTAAGAGAAAAAATCTCCAGGAAAAGTCTCATCTCATTAATCCTGATCAAACTTGTAAAGACATACCACCAAATGGACATCCCAAGTGAGATATAGCTGTATTTTTCCCACATACTTAAGGGGGGTATGTCTTCAGCTTACAAAAATTCACATCGTATCACTATTAAAAATAAGATTGTGGCCATCATCTTCACACACAATCATAATACCTGACACAAAGTAGGGATAGGGATTCAAATATCTGCTTAACAAAGAAGTGAAAAAATCTTGTAAAACATGAAGTCATCCGTTCATTTCACTTCTCCTACCCCTTTCCTTGCCTTTATTACATAGAACTATAATCTGAATCAGTCAGTTATTACCCAAAGTCAAAACTCAAACAACAAACCTACAAACAAGACACAGTATAAAAGATTATCTTCCTGGGGAGCTGGGCTGGCTCAGTCGGTTAAGCTTCTGACTTTAGCTCAGGTCATGATCTCAGGGTCCTGGGACTGAGCCCTACATTGGGCTCTGCTCAGCAGGAAGCCTGCTTCCCGCTCTTTCTCAGCCTGCCTCTCTGCCTACTTGTGATCTTGCTCTCCATCAAATAAATAAATCTTTAAGAAAAAAAAAAAAAGAATCAAAACCACAGTTGTTAGATTTCTATTCCCACCCCAGAACTCTAGAGTCACTGTAGCAAGAATGGGACTTATGGATTCAGTCTGTAGTGGGTATACAAATAAAATTATCTTTAAACTACAGAATTTTACTTTGTCCCATCACCTAGTTTGGCAGAAATTTCAAGTCACCTACATCCTTCACTTTGATGCCAAAGCACATGGTATTCTCTCATGTCAGTTTTCTTCTATGTAGTTTTGAACAAAAATGAGCACCTGATGTAAATAACTACTATTTGGTTAGTAAATGACATTATGGTATATAATTTAGTATTTTATGAATGTGGTTTCTCACATTTGGGTCAGACCTCAAAAAGTTATTGAGTAATTTTTCAAATTGAATTTCTGGAAATCTAAAACAGAGAATCTAACTCTGGATTATTATAAGTTTATTAGGATTTTGCTGACCTCCTCATTTCCATCCAAATTAACTAGCTGACCTCCTTTTAAAGTCTATTATAACAATATTTTCTTTATAAAATTGTATTCTGTTTCTTCCATTAGCATTATATGAGAATAGCATGTGCTATTTACAGTACTAATATTGATTCTGGTTATATCAACTAAACTGAACATGAAATGGTCCACATCATCATGAAATCTAACTTAAGACAGAGACCAAGCACTAATTGTTGTTATCCATTTCTATGCGTGAAAGTTTCTACATTCCTAAAAATATTTTTTAAAGCAAAACTAAGGTCAATATCCAGAGATTTATGTTCAGACATTAGAAATGGTTGTTTCAAATTTATGTATTTCCTTCCAGTCATTTGTCATTTTCATAATTCATTTTACGAATCAAATTTGATTTCTAGTTGGCCTTTAACCTTGAGATTAACCCATTAGTAAAGACATTTTATACTTGTTCTTTTTATCCAATTATGTCATTCTCAGTTTGCATGTATTCTTTTACTCTGAGATGAAAGACAGAGAGATTGTACTAGAACCCCAAGACTCAAGTATATTTCACTATTTCATGACTCTCTTCTTCGATTTTAAATACCATTTTTGTGGTCCTAACTATCTTGACATATCAGAACATGGCATGCTTTTAATGCCATCTGCATTGTCCTACATTGTTCCCCTTGCCAGCAACATCCTTCACTGCAGCCACTCAGTCCTCCATGAAGTCAGCTCAGAAGTTCCATTCCCTGAAGCCTCCCTTCATCTCGTCGACACCCTGACCTTGACAGAGTAATGCCACTCTTATTATTTGCCAATAATGACTGATTTTTCCCGCCTTACTTCCTGGCTCATTCAATCTCATTATTTAGTTGTCTAAGCTAGAATCCTTATAATTTTACTTTTTTCCCCTCAACATTCTTACTTTCCACCTTCCACAACTGGTCTGGGTCTATCAATTCTGCCTTTTCCAGGCACTCTGAATTTTGTAGGCTCCTTCTCACCACCATGATCCCTCAGCCCTTAAGTAGTCTCCATTCCTCCATTTTTACTACAGGTCTTTCCCCTCTTCAGACAGGATACTTCTAAAAATCAATTTCTTTTTTATCTTACTGTACATAAATTCAATTAACATTTAGGGCATCATTAGTTCCAGGGCTAGAGTTTATCAATTTATTAATTGCATATAACACCCACTGCTCATTACATCACATGCCTTCCTTAATGCCCATCTCCTAGTTACCCCATCTTCCCACCACTCTCCCCTCCAGCAACCCTCAGTTTGTTTCCTATGATTAAGGCTCTCTTACAGTTTTTCTCCCTCTCTGATTTCATCTTTTTCATTATTTCCTCCAATTTCTGATCATGAGAAAATCAATTTTTTTTTTAATACAGGAGATATTTTGTGTGAAATCAGAAAAGACCCTTAGTAGCCAAAGGAATTGTTGAAGAAGAAAACCGAATTTGGTGGCATCACAATGCAAGACTTTAAGCTCTATTACAAAGCTGTAATCACTAAAACAGTACGGTACTGCCACAAAAAGAGACACCTGGATCAATGGAACAGAATAGAGAACCCAGAAATAGACCTTCAACTCCATGATCAACTAATCTTCGACAAAATAGGAAAGAATGTCCAATGGAAAAAAAAGGAGTCTCTTCAACAAATGGTGCTGAGAAAACTCGACAGCTATGTGAAGAATGAAACTGGACCATTTTCTTATACCATACACAAAGATGGATGAAAAGACCTAAATGTGAGCCAAAAATCCATCTGAATCCTAGAAGAGAACACAGGCATCAACCTCTTTGACCTTGTCTACAGCAACTTCTTGCTAGACTCTAAGGTAAGGGAAACAAAGGCAAAAATGAACAATTGGGACTTCATCAAGACAGAAAGCTTCTGCACAGCAAAGGAAACAGTCAAGAAAACCAAAAGGCAACCTATGGAATGGGAAATATTTGCAAATGATGTAGCAGATCAAGGGTTAGTACCCAAGATATATAAAGAGCTTATTTAACTCAACACCCAAAGAACAAATAATCCAGTCAGGAAATGGGCAGAAGATATGCACAGGAACTTCTCCAAAGAAGAACATCTAAATGGCCAAAAAACACATGAAAATGTGCTCGATATTATCCGGCTTCAGGGATCAAATCAAAAACACAATGAGGTACCATCTCACACTAGTCAGAATGGCTGAATTAACAAGTCAGGAAATGACAGGTGTTGACAAGGATGCAGAGAGCCTCTTAAAATGTTGGTGGGAATCCAAGCTGGTAAAACAGTATGGAGGTTCCTCAAAAAGCTGAAAATAGAGAGACCTTATGACCCAGCAATTGCAGTACTATATACTTACCCCAAAGATACAAATGTGGTGATCTGAAGGGATACCTGCTGCAATGTTTATAGAAGCAATGTCTACAACAGCTAGAAGTGGAAAGCATGCAAATGTCTATCAAGAGATGAATGGATAAAGAAGATGTGGTATATATATACAATGGACTATTACTCATCCATTAAAAAAATGAAATCTTGACATTTACAATGATGTGGATGGAACTAGAGGATATTATGCTAAGCCAAATAAGTGAATCAGAGAAAGGCAATTATCGTATGATTTCACTCATATGTGGAGTATAAGAAACAAAATAGAGGGGATGGGAGGGAAAATAAGACAAAATCAGAGAGAGAGAGAAGTCATAAGAGACTCTTAATCATAGGAACCAAACTAGGGCTGCTGGAGGCGTGGGGGTGGGAGGATGGGGTAGCTGGGTGATGGACATTAAGGAGGGCATGTGATAAAATGAACACAAATCATTGAACTCTATTTCTGAAACTATGAAAACACTGCATGTTAATTGAATTTAAATTTTTAAAAAGATACAAGAGATATTCCACAATCTGATTAACATTTATCCTTTTTATCTCTTCCTATTCAATACAGTTTAAAGTTTGTACTCCAACCACAATAAATTTTCTGTAATTCCCTAAATACCTGTAGTAATTCATTTTATTAATAATTATCCACTTTCTTCCCACATGGAAATTATAATCCCTGCTCATTGTCATAGGATTTCTAGTATTCTTAAAAAAATACATAGTGCATTTAAAAAATATTGATGCCTACTTCATCAGTTTTGGTAATGTGAGTTCTTTTGGTTCCTTTGGTTCAGGCACATGGGTGTGTTACTCATGCTGTCTGAACAGAAGCTTTAAGTGTGATTGCATGGTTTGGCTTACCTTCTTGCTCTCTATTTTTGTAGGAGAATGTCAATGTCCCACATTGGGCTGTTCTTCTAACCAGGTCCCTGAGTGAGAAAGTGTAAGAGCAGAGCTCAAGAAGCAGCAGTCTCAACCAGCCTTTCTGTTTGCACTCAAGATGTATTTTCCTCTTCCTTCACTTGAAATATTTCTATCGATACTTCAATAACTACTGAAGTCCCTTTGTGAGGCTCTCCTTTAAGTCAAAATTCATAGCTTTTCCATATGTTTTTATCTCTTCAATGATGATTTGACTCTCTGAAGTCAGAAATCATTTTTTTTTAATAATTTCCTGTGGCTAACATTAATCCTGACAAATGCTGAAAGTTCCATGATTTCTTCAATTAACAATGCAATGTCTAATATTGAATGAGGGAATAAATGTTTACCTCTAGCAGCTTCACTGATTGGCAGTCTTTCAAAGGGAGGATTTATGTTTTGAGTGCATTAATATGATTATATGATTTATTTTGCTAACACTTACATAGCACTTACTATGTATTATACATTGTCATGAATTCTTAAAAAAAACTTGTCTTAATCATCACAGCAACTATTTGAGATATTTATTATTATTATTATTATCATTATTTTCATGTGAACTAGCCAAAATACAGTGAGGTTAATGTTTGTTCAAGTATTCTGTAACAGACCAGGCACTTACACCTCAACACTCCTATGTCAGAGCCCACTGGTTTGTTCACACATCTATCAGTAAGTAACTCAGGACCTCAATTTCCTCAACTTTCAAAGGAAGGTCTAAAATCAGATACAACCTGTGTCAAAGCTTCTGGTACTTAGGGAATAAAATGGAAATGTATTCCAGAAGCTATAACTTTAATTTTCTCTATTAAATTTTAATTTTGGGATAAGTTTGAGGTAAGTTTGCCAATTTCTCATGGGACCATGTGCCTCTGAACGAGATTAGATAGTGACCATCCCACAGGTAAAGCCAGTTTGTCTCTTTGGGTTCACGTGACTTTCAAGAACAAAGAAATGGCCTCAAAAAAAAAATTGCCTCTGTTTAGCTACTGAAAGAAGAAACCATACAACTGGTTAGGGAGTATGAACAATATTATTCAATTTCTTGATGGAATAGCAAAGGTTAAATGGAAAATGATAAATTTAACAATGTATGTGCTCTAAAAACTCACATATTCACAGATGAATTTCTCATTTGTGTGTGAATATCTCTATCTTCCTAAAATGAATATAGATGTGCTCATTTTTCAACATATTTTAAAATAAAGCATAATTGTATTTTATATGTACCCAGAAGCTAGAAGATTTGAAAAGTCCCATGCATTAAAGGAAATGTAAGGTCATGGAACTGAGACTATTACTGTTGCCTCCTAGGAAATTAAAAATGTACTACAGGAAAAATAAGAAATACCTTGATATTAAACGAGCACTAAAAAGAAAACTATAACCTGATTTACTTAAATGAGACATTTTTGCTCCTTGTACACATGTGATTTTCAAGCACACAGTTGTGCACATTATAATGAGAACTGTAGCAACATATATTTGATGGATAAATAATTTTTTAACTAAAAATAGTCTTGGATGACACAAGTCATTTCTCTTTCTGTGTTCAATCTATTTTCTATCCTACCAATGTGTGATCTCGCTCTCATTTCACTACAGAGAAACTGTGCTTGTAATTAAGGGAACATGTTATCTATGAAATCTAACTAGTTGAGTAAGTCAAATCAACGATCTTTTACCAGTAGGACTCAAATTCATATTGAGAGGGAGTTATTAGGCAGAATTTTTCAATAGAAATTTTTATGTATCTTATTCCATTCACTTCATAGATTTTGGAACATTTCTGTTGCAAGAATAAATAATACAGAAAACATCTTTGAGAATTTATCCTTCATCCAAAAGAGATCCATTAGTAGTCATATTTACTTTCATTACAATTACTGGAAACTTGTATTTACAACAAATATGTATATACAAATACATATAAAAACAATAAGCCTAATGGAATACATTTTTTTCTTCTTAAACTCTTAAGAAGATATCAAATGGAATTGTTTTCATGTGAATCATCTCTTCTGTATTACTCCCATAAATAATCCATAATTACATATAATGGAGATGAAATAATCTTAAATATAATTAACGATGGGAACAATGAGTTCGTTTAAAAAACTGTCTATGAAGGTCAATTGTTATATTTGGAATCTTCTGCTTTTTCATTCAAGGACCACTGGAAAACAGATTTTGTATTTCCCTGTCAGCTCATGTTTGACTTTTGCCATTTATATAAATACAATGTAAAAAGTCATAGAAGAGGTAATGGGTGCTTCCAGCTTTTCTACTAACATAAGAAAGATGCAAGGGCTCTAATATTCCTAGTCATTGACATTTACAACTATGGGTTTGTTTTTAATACAGGGCAGTGAGCAATGTACTTAAGGCCTCAGAAAATGCTTTATGGCATACACTAAAGGTGAATCACTTTTTTACTAGATTTATTAGCTAGAAGAATTGCAATCTCAAGAGGAAATTTAGCTAGTTTTAACCCAAGTAGTGCTTCTTCTAGTTATTTCCTCTTGAATTCTCAGCAGGACTCAGGCATTCTAAATGTCCTATTCAGGGATTCTGATTTCTTTCCCCAGCTGGTTTCTGCCACCTTGGGTACTGACAGAGTACTCATTAACAAACTAATTGATTTTTATTAATTATCTGTGGTATAATCTTTCCACTGTTTTCCCCCCTAGTATCTAAGCTTATTAACTCCAAACACTTACACACCACACATACACACACACACCATAATTAGTCCTAAAAACTTTGGAATAGAAATGATCTCAAGTATACAGATTGATTGCACAAATCAAAATGTTATTAGGAAAAAGTTAGCGACTCCGTGTTAAAATGCCACCCAACCAAAGTTATACAGAATTATAAATATTTTTTATTTATAAAAAACAAATTGGGAAGCTAAAAAACAAATTGGGAAGAATAATAGAATGACCTTAAAAATAGTTAAAATATCAGTTAAGATGGAATATACAGTTCTGTTTTTAAATTGTAAGAGAACTATGTATATGAAAACATATTTTAGTTGAGAACAAGCTCTCAGCAATCCGAGAGAATATACTCTCAGCATTGCAAGAGAACAGATACACTTGCATACTGCTTTTCTGAAGTGTGGTTCACCATCTTTAATAATATATCAAGAAGGAAGTCAACATAAAATACATTATTAAAATATTAAAATCATAAGAAGAAATGAAGTTGTGAAAATGTTGCCTAATAGCCTAAGAGAAAAACAATATAATGGTACCAGCTGAAATATTCCCTTTCCCACTTTCTAGCCGTAGGATTTAGAGCAAGTTTTCAGTTTTTCAAAGCCTCCGTTTTCTTACTTGTAATACTGAGTTCATAACAGCAACAATCTCATCAGGTTGTTATGGAACTAAAGGAAATGATGCTTTATATCATTCCTCACATAATGAAGGGTCAAAATAGGATTCATGCACAGTAACTGTCTTATCACCCTTCTAGCCCTGTATTTATTGATGTGCATCTATCAACTTTGCAGCTTATTTTACATTAACATGAAAACGGTTCCTCAAAATTTCTCATTTTTGATCTTGTATTTTTGAAGAGTTTATTTGTGAGAATGAGCCAATGAGAAAGAGCATGAGCAGGGGGAGGAGCAGAAAGAGATCGGGAGAAGCAGATTGCCCCCTGAGCAGGAACCAGAACATGGGACTGGATCTCAGGACCCAGGGATCATGATCCGAGCCAAAGGCAGATGCTTCACCGACTGAACTACCCAGACACCCATTTATCTGGTATTTTGAGACTCTCACAAGGTCCAGTAAAGATTTCATTATGGTGGTGCCTACTTGCTTCAAACAAACAGACACTTTCTCCATTCTTAATAGACGAACAGCACAGCTGATTTCCACACTGGTTGCATCTTTAGACTGTCACTAGATCCAAATGATTCTTAAAAAATGTGAAAGTCTAGGCACTATGTTACCCTCATCAGTTTCACAGCTTTACCCTAGGAAGAATTCTTTATTCTGGTCTTATGACAGTTACCTTCTTTATTGGTTTTTGAATGACTTATGAATAGATTTCAAAAAAGTTAATTCTTTAGCACTTAGTATATGGTGTCTTTACTAAGATCTATTTGTGGGATGAAAGGGGAGAAAAACAAATTGTACAGAATATAAGCAATGAACTATTCTCATCCTCTCAAAATTTTCTGAGCGAGAAAGAGTATACATGTGCAAGCAGAGTGGAGAGGGAGAGGACCTTAAGCAGACTCTGCCCTGAGCACAGAAACTGACACAGAGCTCGATCATTCTACCCTGAGATCATGAACAGAGCTGAAATCATAGTTAGACACTTAACCGACTGAGCCACCCAGGTGCCCCTCATATTTTAAATTTTTAATTGATACATTTTTTTAAGATTTTTTTTTTTAGATTTTGACAGAGACAGCATGCACATAAGAGCACACATCTACAAGTGAGGAGGCAGGCAGAAGAGGAAAAAGCAGGCTCCCCACTGAGCAGAAAGCCCTACATGGGCTCTATCCCAGAATGCTGAGATCATGACCTGAGCCAAAGATGGGTGCTTAGCCAACTGAGCCCCCCAGGTACTCCCATAGTTGAAGTTTTAGTTTCACAAGAAAAACACAAGGATTCAAAAATTATATATATTGTAAAATATTTACCATTCTAAGTGTATTACAATATCTTTAACTATATTCCATATGGTGTACTTTCCATCTCTATGACTTATTTCATAACTAGATGTCTGTAACCTCCAACAGTTTATTAATGGTTATCATTCTTCACTGAAAACTAATATACTCTGAATCAAGGTGGACCTCATACTTATAAATTCAAGCATTTCTCTAAAATACAGGTTTTCCTGTCAAAATTTCCCTCACTAGAATTAATGTCATAATTATGGGTTTTGTTAAGGTATAGCCTTCAGATTTCTTTTCCATTCACTAATTCATGCACCTAACTTATATCGAGCAGCTTTTATGCATCAAGGTACTATGCAAAGTGCTAAAGCTTGTTTGTTTGTTTGTTTGTTTTTTACTAAGATGCACTAACCCCTCATCAGAAAAATCAAGATCGATAGGCTCTATCGCAGGATGGGGGATTATACATTACACATGGGGGGAAAAAAAAGTCTATCCAACAGGGAAAAATCCAGTGACAAATACTTCCAGAACTTCTTATAGCACAGGTCTGATTCATCTTCACACACAGAAATGTTAAATAACAGTATCTACAAAGTATCTACAAAGGCATAAAGAAATTTTTTTGAAAAAGGAGTGTGTTTGAAAGGAAAATGTAAAGTTTCATGCACCTGTGAAAAGGGGACTCATTTAATGAGGACATGGAGCAAGAGGAGGTGAGACGTAAAATATGGCCAGTTTACAACTGCATATATGGGCCTTAAGCAGTTTGGGTTTTATATTGTTGGGTGGCGGTTCTTTTTTCGTGGGTCTATATTCAGTGATACTTTTCAGAAATGTACGTATCTATACTTATACCCACAGTTTATCACTTAGTCATATAGTGTTCCACAGACCCTTGAAACCTATTCCATGACCCAGATCATGTGTTCCTGCTTATGCAACAGGAACCCAGAATGGATTGTTAATCACTGGAGTAAACTGATTGCATGGCATCTTTGGGAAATATTCTAGTTGCAGTGAAGGAAGAATAATAGAGAAGATTTTGCTGACGGGGGGAGAAGTGAAGAGGCTCTTATAATGGCCCAGATCACCAATACCCACCTTCCCTATCTATCCTTCCCAAGGACCTTTACTCACATCTACCTGCAGTGTCAACCTGTTAATATGTATGTGTCCTCAACTAAAATGCAAGGTGTTCCACTCCAGACAAATTAGTAGGTTCTCTATATAGAACGCTTACATAAAGTTTAGGACATGATGTTACGATGAGCTGAGAAAGGGGGGTTTCTTTTGTTTATTTTTTACTGCCAAATATAAATTCAACTTAAAACAATACACACTTACACCTTCTCCAGCTAAATCATATAAAGTTTTCACTGAAGGGGAAAAACAAAAGAGGGAAACAGAAGTCTTCAATGGCAGGAAAAGAAACAGTATCATTAGAATAAACTTCTGCATCTAACATGAAAATACCATGACAATTTTGTAAGGTATAACTAAAACGATTACTATAAAAATCTACAAATTGTGATTTGTGGTACTCTTGAACTTCCATTTACTTCCTTACTGGGCATGTTTCCTCGGTGATAAACTGTGAGATTTAATGAAGTCCTGCTAATAGGAATAAGCTCAAATCCTGGTGAGAATCATAGAATAGCAAAGAGGAAAATCAATGATTGTAACTAGTTAGCACTTTTGAAAAATGTTCAGTTGGGCAGAGAGCAAGGGAATTAGAGATCTACCTTTGTGCTTTTATCCTTGTAGGTCAGTTAATAGTCCTATCACAGGTCCAATAGGATTGGATTCTATTTTATGTATGAACACTCATAAAGTGATATATTGCTATTTAAATTCTAGCACTGCATTTTGTTCTTCACTGTGCTTAACTTGAAAGTAAAGTTACTACTTATAAAAATAAGCGGTTGACAGTGATTGCCCACAAAGACTGCTATTTACCTGTTTCTCTATGCATCCCAGTTCCAGACATCAACATTTAACAAAAGGGTATTCCAGTATTTTGAAACAAAGTAAATGAAATTGTCATGCATATGCTGTTTTATAATGCAAGCATTTTCAGTGACACTTTATTACTTTTCTATTTTATTTAACAATAGGCACCATAACAGACATAAAATTCAGCAATCAGGGAAGGGGGGGCTTCTTAAGCTAAGAATGAGGACTAGATTTTTTTTTAAGATTTTATTTATTTATTTGACAGAGAGATCACAAGTAGGCAGAGAGGCAGGCTCCCGCTGAGCAGAGAGTCCAATACGGGACTCAATCCCAGGACCCTGAGATCATGACCTGAGCTGAAGGCAGTGGCCCAACACACTGAGCCGCCCAGGTGCCCCTAGATTATTTTTATAAAAGATTTGTTAAAAGAGGAAAACATTCTGACCTCAATACCACAAAGTCAACTTCAGAAAGCCAAAAAGAATTGCCTCAGATCTCCCGGACACCTACAGGAACCTTCTCTGCCTTGTAGCTACCCAGCAGTGTGGTGGCTGCTGTCCAAGCCTTGGAATTACTGTCCTGCACAGCTCACCTTCTGAGTAGATGCTCATGGTGTAATTTCAGTGTCTGGGATGTCTGAACCAATTCCAATTATCTGAGACATCACAATTTCAGCACAATTCAGGCATGCTGAAATAGTTCATTAGTGGGTTTTTTGGTTTTTGTTGTTTTGTTTTGTTGTTCTTCATCTTCTCAAAAGGGATAAAGCTTGTCAGGAACTAGTAACTACAGGGAATAAATACAGTTTTCAAATCAATAGATATATAGATATGTAGACACACAGGTATTATAACATATAAGCTATGTTATATATATAAGCACTTTGTGTATCAACATGAAATCTGAAATATAATTTAATAGTTGTTTAATACCAGATTCATTTCATGTCTTTTACTAGACGTAATCAGCCATTTTCTAACAGCTATGCCCTAGAAATTCAACTTATGGTAATATATCTAAGAATGAGAGATGAAACAGAAGGATATGAAACAAAGTAGCCATAGAAAATTTAGTGCATTATTAGCTTTAATGTCATTTAAACTGTAAAAAAAATTCTGAAATTGAGGGAAAGTATTCTCACTAGTCTTAAGGTATAATTAGAACTTAAAAATACCAAAATACTCTAGAAATGGGAATTCTTAATAAGTTGAAAAAATTTAATTTCTACAGTTACTTTAGTGCCAAGAGAATGAGTCTGAGGAGAAAGTCTATAGAAAACTCATGAGTAGGGAATGCTATCAGGGAAAATGGACTGGAATCAGAACACTTCACACTCTAATTTTGTTCTAACCAAATAATCTTGAGTAAATAACTTTATTAAAAGGTAAAAGTTGCTTTAATTTGTTTCAACTTAATGTGTAATTTCATATAAGCTAAAGCAACATTTGGAGTAAAAATTTACTCTGTTAAATTACTAACTTTTAGGATGTAACTATTTTTTCTCTATACAAATTTATATATATGCCTTTCCGGATAATATTCAACTATTATTAATAACAATTCACCTAATTTAGGGGAAATCCACAAAAACAATTTGCCAAGAAGGATTTTTCAATTTGATACTTAGAAAAATGTTAGTGTTTGCAAAGAACTTCTAGAAATATAAATCATTTTTTTTGCTTTGTTTTTGTTTTGTTTTTGCATGCTCTAAGTCTTTGTTTTTATCATTCGTTAGTGAATAGCTGTTTTTATGACAACACGCACTTCTGCAGTTCTGTGTGTGATAATTTCTCAGTGGATTGGCATTCAGGGTATCTGTACGGCGTATCTGTACAGACAGTTGAAATAAAAGCTTACTGGATTTATTTTAGTAGGCTTTAAAATACTTAGCCGTTTTATTCCACAATGGAAGAGAAATAATACCAAGTCCAATGCATTGAAATCCAAGCAAGTGAATATAATCTGTTATGCATGGACAGAGTAGAGGGGGTCGTCTAGGATGTGGAGGTCCCTGTCAATGTGGTTTCGAAGAGGGGGGTGGAAAATCAAGGAAGAGCAGCTAAGAAATTTTTATTATAGTTTTGTGAATTAACACCTTAATAAATTAAGCAGGAATATTTTTAAACCAAATTATAAAGTAATAATCTTGATTTTTATCCAGTAACACTTATACTCAGAAATTACCTCCAATATCAAGAGTCAAATCAATCTTATGCAAGGTTCTGTGTAGAATGGATGGATTCCAGAGATTTAAGCCACTAGCCCAGTTAGAGACTAATGGAGTCAATCCTACTTTTTTTAATACCTGTATTTCCAATTTCGTCTATTATGGGAAATACATTGACCCAAAACTGAATAAATCCCTTGGGAATCTATCCATAGCCTTCTTCAGGAACTATGTAGCTAAACCCCACCTTAACAAGGATTCAGACACAAACAAATTTGTTTCTTGCACACAAATCAAATAATCAAGTCCATGTTTCCATCTCGGGGGTTCTACTGAGCTCTTCAACTTCTATGATCTCCAAAGTAGCAATTTGTTTTTCCTTAGCATTCTTTTACATTAAAGAAGGTCACACTTTCCATATTCTTTTAATCGGTGTATTTTCTTCCAAACCTCACAACTCAGTAAGTACCTAGATATAAATCTTTGGGTCATTCACCTTAAATTGTAATTGAATATGTTCAATAATTACTATCAAATACTTTTATTAAATACTTATGTTCAACTTCTGAGTAACTTCTTTTTCCTGTCACATAGAGGTATATTAGCTTTAATTACCAATAATAAAGTATTGTTGGAGGCAATTATAAAATTTTCTAATTAATATAAGAATGAAACATTCTTTATAAAATATTCTACAGTTTGAGAAGAAAGTCAGTTCCTTTTTATCAAATAGTGAAAGAGAAAAGTAAGACACCTGTATTTGAAGAACAGATTTGGGAAATTTCTTAATAGAAATAAAAAATATGTTATTTCCTAGTTATCTTGCCAAGCAATTTAAATATACTAAAAATAGGACAATAATTCTTAAAAAAAATAGATGATACAGAAAGATGCAAAAATCTTATTTCATGAAAATAATGGTGAGAATAAAATCTACAGGAGAGAAAAATAAAATTAAATGTCTCTTAGGAAATATCCTGGTCAAGTTGATCATATCTATGTATATCTTGTTTTATAGTACAAGCCAGGCTGAAATTTTATAATGAAATGACCCTGACCTGAAGCCTCCTTTGTAAATGACTAGTGCCTTAATTATTTGCATCTGTGAACTCAAATGAACATACTTAAGGATATATCAATATGCTCATAAATCATCTGCAGGCGATAAGTAGTCCAACATAGATAATTAGAGAATTTACGGAAGGCTTACTCCCTCTGTTTATCTGCTTATGACATTTGCGGTACAGCCCTAACAGCAGGATAATTACTAGATTTATTCATCAAACAAAATCACGCCTTCTGGGAATGCACAGTGACTCCGGTTTTAGGACTAATAAAGACATTTTTCACCAAAACTCAAGTACTAATTTGCTCAATAACTAGCTGCAATAAGCTTTTATGGAAGCACTCAAAGAAAAGGCTTGGCACCAGAGGGCAGATAATTAAAGGTGCAGTATCCCTATACAAAAGGATCTGAACAATTCCCTGACCATATTAAAATTTAATTGTTGAATGTTAATTGAAAAAAAAAAAAAAGTCGCTTCTGTTCTCTGCATTTCAGTCATTATTCTCTTCAGATCAAACACCTATCTTTACGTCTAACAAAAGGAAACCTAAAATAAAGTGCTCTAACACTTGTCATCAAGTATCCCAGTAAAACATAAAAACTTAACTATTATGGAGAAAAAAATCATATCTCATACAAAGTCATACATTTGCTTTGAATGCTCTTCCCCGGAGTCTGTCTTCCTCCATCCCTCACCCCCCAACACGAGAGTTATAACCGGTCAGGTTGTTTCATTAAATGTTCCAGCAACTTTATAAATGATAATCCCGCAGAATATTTTAGTTGTTTGGAAAGTTAAGTATTCCTTAACTTCATTTTCCCATGAGTAATTTTGTGCTTTTTGCATTTTTTCTCTAGAATTTCTCTTCTATATCCACAAAAGGGAGCTACTTCCACAGAAAAGCATTCTTAACCAAACTCACTGAACATTAATTAGGTGAAGTGATCACAACCTAGTTGGCTGGTCCACACAAAAGGTCTGTTCTCAAGGAAGCATGGAATTGCAACTCAATTCCACATATTTACATCAACATTCTGATAAAATAGTAATTGTGAAGTGTTTTTTAAAATGTTTCCACATGGGACAGTTAGGATATTCCCAGAAGCTAAGCTTTTACACTCTACCAAAAATCCGAAATTGTCAGGCCCTTGGGCTCACTTTCTGCTGCAGAGGAATGATGAACTACACAAAATGCAGACTTTTAAACTCATATTTAATTGTTTAATGTCATGGCTCTTGGTAGAGCATTGTTGCTTGAAAAATAAATTGGGTAATTCAATTAAATGGCTACAGAAGATACATCATATCAGATGTAGAAAGGCACTAACCCCAGCTTGAACTTGACGTCCCACATCGCTTCACTTATTTGACAAATGGATTCTTGAAAATAATTGAAACACATGGCTGCCAGCATAGGTCAATAATACTTTTTTGCCATTCAGCCTCTTAACAGCTTCCATTTTTTCTTGCACTGTGCCATTCAGGGCAAAGATTGCATTTGCCTGGTAAATCATGCAAGCATTATTACTAAAATGGGACTAAATGCAATGAAAATGGACTACATAAAAGTAATGGCACTTAAGTAAAAGGAAGACCATCTACTAGGGCAAACACTAAATGTCAGAGTTAAATACTATATGACATTACTTCCATTACAAGCTCATATTATGCACATAAGAAAGCAAACTCACTAACTACAGCTGCATACTACATTTTCATGTTGAAAACCAATGTTTTCAAGAAAACTACTGTTAATTCAGACTTAAAGCAGAGCCACATACATGCTAGTTCAAGCTTTCTCCTCGATCTTTAGGTATTATATTACAGTTAGGCAAAAATTCCATCACTGCGTAGGTTTTAAATTGAAAATCACCAACAGATTTAAAGGGTGATTCCTGGGATTTTTGATAACACAGGGGGGAAAAAAAACTGAAATAGAAGACAAGAATTTTAAGAATACTGTTCGGATAAATAGGTTTTAAATGGGGGTAAGGGAAACATGTGCTTTAGCCTAGATGATACAAACAGGAAGGATTTTAATTTTTAAATTTCAACTTTGTTGTATTACACATTCGAAATGGTTAAGAGGGAACCAGTACATAAAACACAATATGAAGATCCAAGCAGAAATTCATCTTTTTCTTGTTTTCCATATGGAACAGGACACTACCATTTTCTTAGTGTTTTGGGTTTAGTCTGGTGTGGTTTTCGTTAAGAAAACATGTCCCAGTTTCTTACTGTTCAAACCTTCAATTATTTCACAACTAGGCAGTACTGCTTAGAGATAAAAATTCAATCATAATGTCTAGGATTGACTCCTGCCTCCACCCATCTGCTAGGAGCAAATTACTCAATCTTTTTACGCCTCAGTTTTCACATCTGTAAAATGAAGATAAAGATAGAAACTATGTGAGTGAAAACTAAGAGGATTAAGTGTTTAATGTAGTACCTAATAATAAAGGCTTAATAAATATCTCCAGGCATTGTATACAGCAAAGTATGCATCAATCACAAGGCTTTTGTAAGACAAGAGATGCTTGTAAGTGAACACTATGCGTTTTGACACTGGGGTCCAGCTTCAATATTCTCAGGTCATGTTTGATTTTTTTCACCCTTTCTAAATCATAAAGCTCTTTTAACTTTCATTTCATTGATCAAACTGCCTTTCCTTTTGAAATGCTAACTCCTGAAAGTTATACTGCAACTATCAACATCCACTGATCTTAACCTTCAGATGAACCCAGCTACCTTCCTCTAGGAGCCAAAGGTGCCATTTCAGGTTTTCTAGACAACTCCTCCAATTGATGGTATTAAGTACTAGGAAAGCAAACTCCTCAGGCTGCTTAAGAATATGATTATGTTCTATAAAACCTATTTTTTTTTTAATAAGTCATTTGTGGTTTTCTACCCCCTTGTGTAGCAGTCACCCACCAAGGCCGCCACTGTTGCCACCACCACCATTATTCAGCCCCAACACAGTCAGTCCTTGAGTCTTTTACTGGGGTTAACTAACCACATGTTTATCTGATGGGGGGGTGCACAGAGGAAGAAGGTAGAAGGAAGATTTATGGGAGCAACTTTCATCAGCATTACTGTTTTTGCTGATTTGTGTTTCACAGGATTTTGGTTATTAAAGTAACTCAGTCAAGAAAAATTCAATAGTTCTATGAAAGGACATTTCAAAAATCTCAGTTTGTCTCCAGTGTGTTAAGGAATTGTTAAAAAATGATACTCAAACCCCGCAAACACTGCAGTAGAAAACAGTACTCTTACTTGTCAGAACTATTTTTTAAACAATATGAAAAGAAAAACAAAAGTAATAATAACTAACACTGCAGAGAGAAAAGATCCATTAGAGAACATACACATTACTGCAGGTTACAAACATCAGAATGATATTGATGTATTATGGAAAACAATTGAAACAACTAAGACTCACAGATTTCTATCTACTATTCTAGAGTATTCAATTAAATTAATTTAAACTTATTAAAATAATATCCTGCTGTATTTATCCTCGTACATAAACTGTTGAATTTAAGATTTATTTATTAGCCTTGCATTGAAATATGACTACTTCTGGGCTATTTCCTGATTACTAAGATGTAATTTATTTTGCATATTTGTTTTACAAAATACTAATCCCTCAAATTTAAAAATCAAGACACATAAAGCACGGCAATAGGTATGTACACTCACAAAAAATAAATATATTTCATTTACTTCTAAAATGACACTCACAAAAATAGATTATGAGCATTAAAAAAGATTGCCTTAAGGAAAAAAAACAAAGTCCAACGGGAAAATTTGCTGGCCCAGGAGCTTGATTTAGGCAGGGTATTTCAAAATTCTCAAAGCTTACTTTTCTCAATTAAGGATTATGGAAACAATCCTGGTAAGCCTAAAGGGTATTGAATTGTGCTTGTAGAACATTAAGCAAACATGGGTATCTCCAGATTCACAAAGCTCCAATAAAACCATGTGTATGTAATTAGATCAATCAACAGGAACCATTATGAGATATATGTCACAGGACGGCTCATAACAAGCAGCCATATAGAGAGCATTAACTCTATCCACCTAAGGCCTAATTCACTCAATACAGACATCACTTAAATCTATAATGGTATTAAATCTATTAATGGTATGTGTGTGTTTAGTTATTTTTTTAAACCAAGCAAAACGAAACAAAACAAAAAGCAAAAACCAGGGGCAGTTTTAATTTTAACATACTTTGTACTAATAATTGACAAAACATGGAATTTTTACAAGGTGAATGGAATATTTTCCAGTGAAGTGTTGTTTTCTAAATAAAAATAACAAATTGCTACTTGGAAAAAAAAAGAAAAAAGAAAAAAAGAAAAGAAAGACCTTAAACCAAAAGGATGATGTGGTATGAAAATCAGCTTTAACTTCAAAATTACACAAAATAAAAAGTAAAAAGCTAACTACATTAACAAACCAAGAACTACTAACACTGCTCTCAACTCCCTATCAGTGTGGGGACTTATACAACCTAGGAGATAATTAAACAACAAAAATAAGGTCTCATAACATTTCTTCCAAAATATTACAGTATTTGTGAGCTCTCGTGAAGATAAAGTTGCAAAATAAATGTAACCATTTATAATAGTGAAAGGACCCCTTGAAAAGATTTAAATCTAACTCCAAAAGTTCGATACTTAACTCCAAAAGTTCAGAATTTAACTCCAGAAGTTAAATATATACCTACCTTGATTTGTTAGCACTGCCAAAGTCCAAAGTGACTCCGTATTTGGTTTCAGCGGAGGGATCTCCCTAAGGCTCAAGGATGGCCACTGTCTTGCTGCTTCTTCAGACTTGCTTCTACAGGGACTGGCGTGTCTGTTTCGTAAACACTTCTTATAAGGCCATCAGTTGTATTGGCTCTCTGGCCTACCCATGTGATCTCACTTCAGCCTAAATGTCTCGTTAGAGGTCTTCTCTCCAAACGCAGTCACATTAGGAGATGTTAAGGACTTATCAGCTTGGGGATTTTGATGATAAAATTCAGCCCCTTAACAACACCTTTAACGTTTCATTACCCATTTTTATTTCAAATCCAGTTAAAAATATCTGCACTGATTATTTTGGTGACTATTACAAACACTTGACGTGCTGGTTGTCAAACTCAAGCGTTTGTCAAAATCATCTGGAGGGCTTGTTAAAATACAATGGCCTCCAGTCCCCTGGTTTCTGATTCAGGGACTGTGGCATGAGGCCCGACAAAGTACATTTTTGACAGGTTCCCAGGTGATGCTGTTACTGCTAGTGGGGGGACTACACTTTGAGAACCACTGATTTAGCACAAACTTTCCAAAATCATTTGTATAGCATTAGCATAACTTTAAAAGTCAATTACATGAATTCTGATAAAATCACATAATTCCACTAAAACATGAGCCTTATATAAAGCAAATGGTGAGTCATGATCGTAAATTGGTATATTAGGAAGCATATCTGGTATTTTTAAATAAAGCAGAATAGCTATGATCTGAATTATGTTTTCTTTCTTTTTTTTTTTTTACTCATTTATCGTGAAGCATTTCTTTTTTTTTTTTTTTAAGATTTTATTATTTATTTGACAGATAGAGATCACAAGCAGGCAGAGAAGCAGGCAGAGAGAGAGGAAGGGAAGCAGTCTCCCCTCTGAGCAGAGAGCCTGGTATGGGGCTCGATCCCAGGACTCTGGGATCCTGACCTAAGCCGAAGGGAGAGGCTTTTACCCACTGAGCTACCCAGGCATCCCTAGGCATTTCTTTTTTAAAGCAATGTTAGTCTGAATAAGAAATAAAGATCATTATTAATCGAGAGAGAAATCCATAAGAATAATTATTAGAAGATAGCTAATAATTCTTTTTTTTTTTTTTTTAATATAGCAATCTACTAAGGGAGAGTAAAACCCTTCATTCAGTCATTGTAGATGGTCTACTCTGCTTAAAGCCCACACTGAGCACTGTGGGTACGGTTAATGAGAAGATGAAAAATTCCTTCCACCTATCAGCTTCCACTCTGAAATAGAGAAGGTATGATGAGTTGACAAAAAGCTGTAATGATGAGCCCAAAAGGAAGTGGGGATGAATTTTCTTCCTTAAAATCAAGGAAAAAGTAAAAAAAAAAAAAAAAAAAAAAGGATATAGTCAATTTGGAATTGTGCTTTGAGAGAAATGCAGTTGGCAGGAGAGAGAAGTTTGGATGAAGGGATCAGCATTGGCAGCTGCACAGAGGAAAGAAGTCATGGAGGAAAGTATGGCACAGAAGTGTTGTTTAGGGGAAAAAAATAGGATTTCAAACAACTGTTAGAATTGCTTTGAATCTACCTCAAGCCAATTTGAGCAACTCTAAACATAGCAGCTACATGCAGAAAGCCTCGTTAGCATTGTCTCTTTGACATCTGTATTTTAATCACTGTCAATAAGTTTGACTTGCATTTATAGGAAGACGAAGTGAATATCTGAGTTACTAACCTTGAGCTTCAATAGTCTGAGGAATAAGGTATGTACTAGGTTGGCATAGAACGATTTGCATAAAGTTATTAGAGGCAAATATTATTTCATTTGATCTAAAATATTTATAAATTATAATTATGGTTTATAATCTATAATAATGAGAAAAGTCTGAATTAATGAGTGCATATGAAAACAGTGAGAACTCTGTTCCATTATTTATATCTAATCAACTTTTATTGATTACTTTGATTACAAGCACTTGAACTCATCTTTAAAATATGCCAGTTCTCAGGTTAATATGCCATTTTGACAGACATTGAGAAATATACATATTGGTCTGATACTTATGCTGTGGATGTGGGATTATTATAAAGACCAATAGCAAATTAAAATCAAACCATTTTTATTTCTTTTTGAAGGTCTGAATAGTGTCATGTGTCCTCATTAAATTGTAAGAACTTATATCTACCAGTAAAAAACAACAACCATAAAAACCTGGAACACATTATTATTACAAATGACACTCTGAACAGAATTTCTTTAGGATGCATAAAATTAACATGGGAAAGGAATTTGCATACATAAAATAAACTGACTGTAGCGGGGTATAAAAATGTGACAACACAGTACACAAATATCAAAATACCCCAAAGTATAGATGTTAACTCTGCCTGTTCAGTCTTTGGCAAACCTGCATGGAGGAAATGAGTAAAATCATCATAAAGAGTGAATATTATTGATGTAATTACATACAGTTCAAACAGCCCAATAAATAATTTCAAATCTTACCATCCTACTGTATTACGTCATTTTCGTGAGGGTAGTCTCAAAGATTCCTGATGATTTTAGAAGGGAGTTGGGGGAAATTGGAGGGGGAAATAAACCATGAGACTGTGGACTCTGAGAAACAAACTGGTTTGGAGGAGAAGAGGGTAGGAGGTTGGGTGAGCCTGGATGAAGGCGGGCACGTATTGCATGGAGCACTGGGTGTGGTGCATAAACAATCAATGCTGGAACACTGAAAAGAAATTTAAAAAATAAATAAAAACTTTAAAAAAGAATACATTAGAACAATATCTTTGAACTGCTCTAAAAAAGATACACACACACTCACACACTTACACATTTATATTCTGTGCTCTCATCTGTCTTCTTTTCTCTCCCCTTCTACAGCCAAGGATACCATTATTAGTTTCCTATTGCTCCTAGTGACTAAACACGACACCAGTTTATTATCCTAAAGTTCTACAGGTTCCAAGTCCAAAATGGCTTTCATGTTGGCTAAAATTCAGGTGTTGGCTACACTATCTTTCTTTTGGATTCATTTTTATAGAGCCTTCACACATTCCTTAACTGGCCAGGCAGACCCTTTCCTTCAACAAAGCCAGCAAGTCACGCTCTTGCCTTCTCCACCCAACATCACATCACTTTCTCTGACTCTACCTGACTTCCTTTTTCCCTTATAACGACCCAGTGATTACGCTGGACACATCTAAACAATTCAGGATTATCTTCCCTTCCCAAGATTCCCTTCTTTCCCTTTCTTCTTACCTTTTGACCTGCTTGATGCATTTCTCTCACCCCTTAAGTTAAGATTCTTACCTTACTCACATCTGCAATGCAAGCAGCATTCATAGGTGCTATAGACCAGGATGTAGCCATCGTCAGGATCTATATCTACCAGAGGTAATACAGTGCTTTTTCTTTTCTCCATTTCCTCACCAGCTCCTGATGCATTCCTTAAACTACCGAGATTACACTTTCCCCAAACCACTGATCTGATATTGTTCTTATCAAGATCACGAGGGTATCTGGCTGTTAAACATTCAAGACCTATTCTTACCTTCTCTGGCTACTGTCTTTCACTTCTGTTGGTTCACGTCTCTCTTCCTCCTCAAACTTTCTTTCCCTCAGATTCCACGTTGCTCTCTTCTTTTCTCCAAACCCTTCTTCATCACTCTTCCAGCGTTTCTTTCACACACTCCTCTTCCTTCCTTCTCTCAGTGCTGGTTATAGTCCTTTACTTTGTCCTAACGCTACCTATTTTTTTTTTTTTTTTTTTTTTTTTTACTCCTATGATCTCATCTGTGACTAAATCTTCTGTATGGATCAGTCCCAAATCTCCGTCATTTAGACCACTCTCCTGAACTCTGTGGTCCAGCTACTTGTCCATTTGTATGACCAAAAATACTCTAAAACCAACATGTCCAAATGCAGATAATCATTTATGGGAAACAATCTCTACACCTCTCTCTCTCTTGCATTCTCTCTCTCCTTATTTATTTATGTACTTTTTTATGTATGTATTTTTTTTTTTTATTAATCAATACCCTTTTCCGGGTCACCAATCCAGAAAATGTGAAATCATTCTTGATAACAAATCTTTCTTGTTTTAAACCTCATGTAGAGTCCTGCCATGTAATCACCAAATTCTTTGGCTCTAATTTAATTTAATTAATCAATCAATTAAATTGTTAATTCCACATTCTCCTAATTAGTTCTTTCTCTCTAGTCTCATCCTCCACACTGCCACCAGAACAATCTAATACACTGATATGACAAAGTCATAATATAAAATTATTATTTTTTTTAAAGATTTTATTTATTTATCAGAGGGGGGCGGGAGAGAGCGAGCACAGGCAGATAGAATGGCAGGCAGAGGCAGAGGGAGAAGCAGGCTCCCCGCTGAGCAAGGAGCCCGATGTGGGACTCGATCCCAGGACGCTGGGATCATGACCTGAGCCGAAGGCAGCTGCTTATCCAACTGAGCCACCCAGGCATCCCCATAATATAAAATTATTAATTCTATCTTCCCATTCCCTACCCATCATTCAGTTTCTTGGTCACAAGGAAATATTCGGTTTTCCATGCCTCCTTGCTTCTCTACCTTCAATGCTTTTCCCAGATTACCTTGCTCTTCATTCTGTTTCTTGAAATGTTTTGACGGTAAATGAGACAAAATAAGAAAAACTCACAGTATCATTTCTAGAATATAGTCAACATTTCATAAATATTAATTCACTTTTGTCTCTTTCTCTTCCTCCTTCTCTCCCTAGAAATCTGCATATAATTCTCCTGATCACTGAATGTTACAGGTTCAACCAGTTAAATTTTGATCTAGTGGACATTGGCTAACCATTGGCTATCCAGAAATCAGGGAAACTTCTATATATTTCTCCTTCTTCAGATTCTATGGACAACATATACTATTCCTAAGGATAGAAAGCCAATGAAACATTCTACCAACTCCTCAAGAATAAATCCCAAACTACTAATCTATTAAATGCCTCAGCCAATTCTTCAGCCTCCTCAATTTAGATAAATATTTTTTCTCTTTTTCTTTTAATCTGTCAGATGATCTGTACTAGGACCATGATACATCATGTAGCAATCCCATACTATATATATATATATATATATATATATACACATACAATATACAATTCTTTTATATATATATAAAAGAAATTTCTACTCACAGAAGTTTTCCAGTTTATATATATATACATATATATATGTATATATATATGTAATTTCTGCCACTGTTAAAATACAGCATTTTACTCCTTCCTATCTAACCTGTACTCTGGGAACTCCACAATTCACAGATTAAACTTCTACGTCATCTTACTTCCAACCATTTCCCTTCACCTCCACCATCTCCAGCTTGGTCTCCTTGGGCCCCTTCCAGCCTACACATTTTTTAAAACCTAGTAACCAGAACTATCCTTTTATAATATAATTCAGATTTCATCACTTCTCTGCTTCTTAGGTCCTTTTAGACAAAAGCTTTGGTTTTACACAAGCCCTCCAGGGCTGACAGGATCCACCTTCTGCTTACATCTACCCTTATGGGTACTCCCGCCATCCTTGCTCCAGCCACTCTGGTTACCTGCCTCAGACATGCTGGCATACCCCAGGTGAGTGATTTACCCACTGTTCCGCAGAAGGATTCTTTCCTCTCCTCCTTCAGGGCATTTCTTGAGTGTCACCATGTCATTCCATCCTCAGACCATGCTATTAAAATCTGAAACGTCTATTGTAGACATTGCTGCTATAAACATTTGGGTGCATGTGCCCCTTCGGATCTACAATAGCCAAACTATGGAAAGAACCTAGATGTCCATCAACAGATGAATGGATAAAGAAGATGTGGTATATATACATAATGGAATACTATGCAGCCATCAAAAGAAATGAAATCTTGCCATTTGCAACGACGTGGATGGAACAGGAGCATATCATGCTTAGCGAAATAAGTCAATCGGAGAAAGACAACTATCATATGATCTCCCTGATATGAGGAAGTGGAGGCAACATGGACAGGTTAAGGGGGTAGGAGAAGAATAAATGAAACAAGATGGAATTGGGAGGGAGACAAACCATAAGAGACTCTTAATCTCACAAAACAAACTGAGGGTTTCTGGGGAGAGAGGGATTGGGAGAGGGGGGTGGGGTTATGGACATTGGGGAGGGTATGTGCTATGGTGAGTGCTGTAAAGTGTGCAAACCTGGCGATTCACAGACCTGTACCCCTGAGGATAAAAATACATTATATGTTTATTAAAAAAAAAAATGAAAAAAAAAACTGAAACATCATAATTCCTTTCCTATTTCACCTTTCTCCCTCATATTAACAACACTTTTAATTTCATTTTTTAAATATGCCTCTGTTTCCTCCTTATTAGACTGTGAGACCTCTGAGGATTGGGGGTGGGGGAGGTTGTCATTTTTGCTCACTATAGCATCAGTGAGTACCCCAAAAAGTGCCTGATACATAGTAGGTGCTTAGTAAGAATTGAGGGGGCTAAAGAGTTTCTGTGAGATTCTTTGGAGCTATCAGACCTTCACTTTCACTTGACATCAACTTTTCCAATTTATTTTGGTAATTTTGGTAGGCATGGACAGTTTATCAGGATGACAAGATAAATCTAATGGGAAAAAAACTTCATACCTCATATATTTGCCCAGAGCTGTTCTTCAATGACATTGTACTGATAGTATAATCTGGGGATTCAGGACTAGAGTTTAAAAATAAAGTTAAAAAGCATCAGTCAGTTTCATGGGTACATCAACACTTCTGGGACAAAGACCCCCGACAGAAAGGATATTTTATGCTTTCATTCAAACTAGGCTGAACAATGATTTTACAGAAATCTTAGTAGTATATGAATTACAGTATTTTGAGCCAATGTAGTAGTAACAACTTGCTACAGGGACTTCCCATGAGGGAAGATAATCATGTTACAGGTCTTAAGACATTTAACAGCCAATGTTACATCTGTATGCAAAGAAAAAATAAAGGATGTTTTTGGGTATGAAATCTCTTTGTGAATCTTCATAAACAAAATATTTAAATGTTTTTACATATATTTTTCTCTGTATAAAACTACTTTTGAATTACAGAAGTGATTTTTTTCATGTGTAGTATATAAAATATTTCTGTACTATCAGTTTTAGTCAGTTCTATGTAATATCCCTCGCAGTATTCTTTCTATACATCATTTGAAGATCTCACTCAGGGCTACCTGGGTGGCCCAGTTGGTTAAGTGTCTGCCTTTGACTCAGGCCATGATCCCAGCCAGGGTCCTGGGTTTGAGTCCAACATCAGGCTCCTTGCTCAGCAGGGAGTCTTCTTCTCCCTCTGCTGCCTTTCCCCCAGCTTCTGCTCTCTCTCTTTCTCTCTCTTTCTCTGACAAATAAATAAAATCTTAAAAAAAAGAAAATCTCACTCAAATATATTATGTAGATTATATATTAAGAGTTCATCAGTCATAATTTTTCTTTTCCTTCACAACTTAGTGGCACAGATTTTTATTTCCTACATAAAACCAAAGTATTACTGGTAAATTAATATCTGAGCAAAACGAAACTTCCACTCTTGAAGGCTTTGTTAATTGACAAAATGTAATTCAATAATTAATATCAAAATATTTTTAGTTTATAAAAAGCTAGATTCAAATGAGTTTGAGACAAAAAAAAAGAGGGGCATTAATAATGATTTAAGTGGCCTTTATAGGTCACTTAACAGGATATGGAAGTTTTCAATCCTTCTCCCATCTTCTAAGAAAAACAAAATTAATTAATTCTCTCTAAGAGTCAAGAATCTATACAATTTCCTAAGTACATGGGCAATACAACTCACATTCACTGGATCTCCTCTGTCTTAGTTTTTGTTTTTGTTTTCCTAAACTGTATGTACTCTAAATGAATCACATATACATAACAATGTTTTTCTATAAAATTATAGAAACTATAAGACTTCTCTTCTCATGGGGATACACTCACCTAAATGTTTGACTCTAATAAGCTATCTATAGAAGATTTTTATGTCACCATTTGCAAAATTGTCCAAATGTGGCCTAAAATGTTTCTAAATTCAAACTTAAGTTGCTGAAAAAAATCTAGGGTTAAGAATCCCTATGGAAAAGATGGTGATGAGATAAATATTATCAGGGCACCTGGGTGGCTTAGTCAGTAAAAATCTGCCTTCAGCCCAGCTCATGATCCCAGGGTCCTGGGATTGAACCCCACATTGTGCTCCCTGCTCCTCAGGGAGTCTGCTTCTCCTTCTACCGGCTGCTCCCCCTGCTTGTGCTCTCTCTCTCTCTGTGTCAAATAAATAAATAAAATCCTTAAAAAAAAAAAAAAGTGACTATTATCCCAGCCTCATTTCCTTGATTTTCCCCCCAAAAATTTTTTTTTCAGCTTAAGCAGTGAAGATTTATTGAGAATTCCTGAGTTGGTGGTTATTGCCACCCAACCTGGAGGGAGGAATGAACACTGTAGGAAATCACTCAGAAATCATACTGTTCCAACACCTCTGGCCAACATAGGGAGAAGAAAAATTATTCCCCTGAAAATTGGTCAAGATTTATTCATCCAAGAAGAGTTGGGAGGACAGATGCAGGGGCAAACATCACATGATACACGGGGTGGGATGGGGGTATGCTGGACCCCAAGCTGGTGCCTCAAAAAACAGGCATGAAACAGATCTACTTCTCCTCTGGGAGTGGAGTTCCTAGTCAGTTGGCTCATTTCTTACTCTTGATGAGTCTGTCGTAGCCTGTGGTGAAACTTTCATCCTTTAGGTTCAGGACAAGGTTGTCAGCAGTGAGACAGATACAGTTCTGTGATGCTGTCATCATCTTGGAGATGTTCTGGGCTGCCCGGATCTTGCACAGTTTGATATAGCAAGGGTTCTTGCTCAGGGCTTCTCCAAAGTGAGCAGGTTCGGGTTAAGGCTTAACCCAAGGCCAGGTCCCACCTTCCGTTCCCAACCTACTATTCCATCCTTTCTCTGGGCTGTCAGATCCAAGGCTGTGCTCGGATAACTCATGCCTAGTCCCACTTTGGTCCTCACCTGTGGGACCCTTATAGGCAACTGCTAAAATATGTATTAAGAATCCACTTTCTCTTGATTACTTTGACATTTTTAAAAGAATTTTTCTCCTATAAAAATGACCACCAAATATCTTAAGACTATTCCACGAGACTGTGGATAGTTAGCTTCATTTGTTTTCCCCCCCAAGGAATAGATAGTTCTGGAATACCTTAGTAAAACACCAGTGATCATCTATTAATCAGACTTTAATGCCATGGTATTTAACAGGGCTCTGAAGGAAGGTGGCCGAACCAAGCTCAACAACACAGCCAAATCATCAGCTTCTATGCCATACAATACAAAGAAAAGAGAATTTCTAAAAGGTCTACCATCATTCCCTATGTGCACTCCTTCTCTAGCTGCTACAGTTATGGGGGAAATAGCAGGGCCTGATAGAATCTTGTGCCCTCGTTAGTGAGAACCTGGAGACCTCCAAACTGCCTCTCTATATCCTGCTTATGTAGCAACATTGTCAATGTATGACAAGGTATAAGTAAAAGATGCAGAATCTTTATACCTTACCCAACTCAAAACCTCAATTTCAGTCCTGTTAATCAACCCATTATTTCTACCCCTACAAATCCACAACTCTATGATTAGAAAAGGGGGAAATCAAAAGGTAGTAAATGGTTTTTGCTCTCAAGGAAATTAGAATTGAAACAGTAACATAAAAATACAACTGAATATTATATGGGGTCTAGGTCCCAACAGAAAACAAAAAGCAAATTCGAACAGAGTACAAGGAAGAGAGTCTAATATAGAGAGATGCACAAAATATGGGGAGAATACAGGGAGGTCACAGGATCAGTGTAATAACAAGCTCTCCAGAAATATTAAAGCATCTTTAGCACTCCCACCTCTAGCCCTGAAAGGGTCAGGGAAGGCAGCTGCAGAGCGCTCTTACCAAAACCAGGTGACACGAGAGAGGATACTGTGACATGGCCATCCTGTGATGGAGAGACGGAGGCAGCTTCAGACAAACATGCAGGGAGGCATTTTAGAAGCATAAACACCCTAACCTCAATGTCTCTCTTCCCTCCCTACCTGTTAAACCTCATAAGCCAAATCCAACAGGGGCCAGAGGTCAAAGAACCCTGTTAATAAAAACTAGTCAGAATCACTTCCTGGGGTACAGAGCAAGGTAGAGAAGAATAGAAAGACGATCTAAAGGAATAATGAAGATATCTACCACATACATTTAAAAACCATATACCACTGCCCTAAATTCTAAACACAGAAGTCAGGACACTTGGAAAAGCTGGGTTCTCATTTAATTCCTCATTTTAAAAAATTTAGAAGAAGCACCTCAAATAAACTCTTATTCATAATAATTTGTCATATGATAGTAACCGTGGTATTTTCTTTTCATGGTTATCTATTATTTTGTCTTTCTCGGGTTCATTACAAACTATGTGAGTTCCTGCAAATATAAGCATTAAAACAAACAAACAAACAACAACAACAAACCCTTGTGTAGAAAGAGATAGAATAGTTAAGGTTCTCAAACAAAATGCAATCATGAAAACATTGGTCTGAGACAACGTCAACCCCTAAAACAAGAAGGATTTGATCAGATGAACATAGCTTTTTGAAAAAAACTTTGAATACACTGAATGCCTCAGAACCTCATTAAAAAGTAAATAAGAGAGGGACGCCTGGGTGGCTCAGTTGGTTAAGCAGCTGCCTTCGGCTCAGGTCATGATCCCAGCGTCCTGGGATCAAGTCCCACATTGGGCTCCTTGCTCAGCAGGGAGCCTGCTTCTCCCTCTGCCTCTGCCTGCCATTTTGTCTGCCTGTGCTCGCTCTCGCTCTCTCTCTCTGATAAATAAATAAAATCTTTAAAAAAAAAAAAAGTAAATAAGAGAAAGAAACTCTTTGAAGAGCAGATAGTGAATATGAAGTATTGCACAGACCTAAAACAGATAATAATACTGAGAACTTTTTAGAAGCCGGGAATATTCTGGTAGGCACATTTAACATGTGGTCTCACAAACACAACATTCTTAAGAAATAGAGGATTATTAGTCTAATTTTACAGATAAAGAAACTAGTTTAAAGACTTTAAGTGGTTGTTCAGCCCACACAGCTAGCAGATCAAAGAGATAGGACTTAAAGTTGGCTCTTTCTGATACCCCAAAATCTTACTTAAAAACAATATTAATGAACTATTACCCTTTAATTAAGAAAAGTTAGATTTGTCAGAGTCAGTAAGGAAAATACAATATTCTTATGTAAAATGTATCTAAGTCATAAATATTTGGTATTTTTTAAAGATTTTATTTATTTATTATTGACAGACAGGGAGGAGGAGAGAGAGAGAGAGTATAAGCAGGAAGAGCAGGAGGCTGAGGGAGAGGGAGAGGAACAAGCAGACTTCCAGCTAAGCAAGAAGCCTGATGCCAGGCTCACACCCAAGATCAGGCTCACACCCTGGGATCATGACCTGAGCCAAAGGCAGACGTTAACTGACTGAACCACACAGATGCCCCTAAATACTTGGTATTTTAAAAATTGTGAAGTTATAAGATCATATTTTAATTCCAGCAATTTATGGTTTTCCTACTTTATCTAGATCTGTAGTTAGTCATATTAGTTATGTCATTATTCAGATGAAAAATACAGACAATTCTTCGGTAAAACCCATCTTCTTTTTTCCATTTCCCAACACTTATTTTTGTTGACTCTTTGGTAGCAACTTTATGCTGATAATAATAACTAAGTAGGATAGCAGACAAAATAGATTGATTCTTGGGGTGCCTGGGTGGCTCAGTGTGTAAAGCCTCTGCCTTCGGCTCAGGTCATGATCTCAGGGTACTGGGATCGAGCCCCACATGGGGCTCTCTGCTTAGCAGGGAGCCTGCTTCCTCTTCTCTGTCTCTGCCTGCCTCTCTGCATACTTGTGATCTCTGTCAAATAAATAAATAAAATCTTTAAAAAAATAGATTGATTCTTAAAAAAAACAAGTTCATGTTAATAAAAGTATGGTTGATGTACAGAAAAATAAAAACAGAAAAACAGGTACAATGTGAACACATACAAAATGTCTTAATTTTTGTGTCTTTCTTATGGTGTCATCAGCTATTTGAATCATATGTTCTCTCTTAATAACTTTCCCTGTGAATATTATATAGTCATAGACTTAATACACTGACACAGAGCTGTACCAAAATATAGAAGACTTTCAAATTATTTGGTAAATTGTTTAAAAAAAAGAATTTTTTTACTTAAAACATTACATGAACTATTTTTGTGATTTGCATCTCTAATTATCTTCAAATTTTTACATATCAAAACAAGACATGTCATAATCCATTAACTGATACAATACAGCATTGTAAATCATGATGTAATAGATAATTTGCCATGGCTCAGTGCTTTCAATAATGATGTAATACAAATTTATATGAAAGAATGTTTGATACATATACATATGTTTTAAAAACTAAGCTCTCTTCTTCAAGAATGGAAGCACACTGGGGCGCCTGGGTGGCTCAGTGGGTTAAGCCGCTGCCTTCGGCTCAGGTCATGATCTCAGGGTCCTGGGATCGAGTCCCGCATCGGGCTCTCTGCTCAGGGGGGAGCCTGCTTCCTCCTCTCTCTCTCTCTCTCTGCCTGCCTCTCTGCCTACTTGTGATCTCTGTCTGTCAAATAAAATAAATAAAATCTTTAAAAAAAAAAAAAAAGAATGGAAGCACACTAAACATTAAACATTGTTCTTACTTATTTTTTTTTCATAAAACACCAGTATAATATTCTAAAGAAGAAAATTCCCAGGATACAATGATAGTTTTATCATTAGACTTTGTGGAAATTTCAATCTTATGCCCTTCATACATCTTAATTTTCCTCATATAATAAAAAAATCTTTATGATCTATGGATAATTGGACTGGATACGTATAATCAACCCTCAATTATCATTTCAGAAGCAAGAAAGAAATTACACAGACAGATGAAATGCTCAGATAAAACAAGAATCAGAATCATGGAATTTAGAGCGGAAGGGACCTAAAAGTCAGCTACTCCAACCCCCTTGTTTTACAGATGAATAAATTAAGTATGGTAAAATGCAGGGATTTTCAAAAGATCACATAGCCAAGTTATTTGGCTCTCCAGGACTTGTGGGTCTTCTGGCTGAGGCTTTTTCCACCATCCTGTACTGTCTTTTGAAGCCCTTGCATGTGAAGAAGAACCAGTGACTTACACAGATCTAGGCACACTCCCTGACAATCTTCCAATTCTGCCTGTCACATTACTTTAAACTCTCACCTCAGCACTGAAAACGTTGCTCAAAAGCAACCACTGTTTGTCTGCTTGTTTTGTTTTTTTTTTAAGAATTTTAAAAGTTTGTCAACTGGCTAGTGAAAGCAATTAATTTCACCCAGGTTTACCATCTTTCTGCCCATGTATTTTGAAGGACACATCAGGGATAAGAAAAGCAGAAAAAACAAAGAAAAATGCAGTTGAGTCAATGTCCTAAAGACAGAAACTCCAAAAAGAAAAAAGGGGGCTCATCCATTCATTTGTTTAACAACCTTTCATTAAGTATTTGAATATTGTGATTTCCAAACTTTCCTTCTGATAAAATTCCCTTCTGATAAAATTTTCCTTCTGATAAAATACCACCAGTCCTCAGGATCGTAACACAGTAGTCAGGTTTAGCTCAGGAAATTACACCCTTAATTTTGATTAGACAAATCACAGGAAACTCTGTACCACATGGAAGCGATCAGTTCCCCTGTAGGAACAGAATGATTAACAAGAAGGAACACTGGCTTCATGGAGTTTATAGTTTAGAGGTATAGATAAAGACACAAATAAATAGTAACCACATAGTGGGCCCTCATTTGATGAGAGAAGGAAACTTCCTAGTATGAAACATATGAACAACAAAGGACATTTTTATAGAGAGAACACAGCAGGTAGTGGGAATGGCATGTGCACAGCTAGGCAAGAGACATATAGATAGATAAAAGGAAAAGGAGAAAGGAAACGCATAGAGCCAGTTTGTGAGTAAGTGAGGAGTGAGGTTTAGCCACACTTAAAATTCACAAAGTGGAGGTGGAGCCTAGTCAGGAATGGTATCTTCAGATCAAATAATCAAGGTTAGAAAGATCCAGCCTCAGCAATCTCAGAATGTCCTTGACCATGAGGACAACTTGATCACAGTCCAACACTGGGATCGTTGCTCTGAAAAGAAGTTTCTATAACTAATTGGAGTGAGGACAAGACCACATAGTCGGGAAACCATTTGGGAACTGGATGTCAAGACCAATTAAGCCTTCAGAATATTTATAAGAATATGAATCTACATTTGGTGTTTTCAGACAAATTTTCAGAGTTATCATAAAAGAATGAAAGCTGCTTCAGGATTGCCCACTCAATCCTTACGCAATCTTATCTGTTAGGGTCTTCCAAAACTAGCGGAAATCCACCGATTGTTTAGGGACCTCCAAAGCAACCTATGTCAATGTTTAATAATTCTCATTGTCAGAAAATATGTACCAATACCTAATCAAAATCTCCCCCTACACTTTTTGTTGTTGTTGTTCTAACCTTTTTGTTCGATAGCCATTAGGTAGAGGTAACTTGTTAACTGCTGTTGATTTTGTGGTTTTTCCAAAAACATTAAGATACATTTTCCTTTCCTTCTCTAAAATTAGTAGTTCAATGCCATTAACTTCTCCTTAGAGTTCGTATTTTCAACTATATCCTTAGCTTGTAATTATAGCTTTGGCTTTCCTTTATACTACTTGTGTTTAGCCATAAGGCCTAGCTGGCTTTGTCTGTGTCTTTAATATGTTAGCTTTTTTTTTTCTTTTTTAAGCATGTCAGACACTCTTTTCATAAAGCAAATATATTTGTTAAGTATTTGAAAAAATAGTTTATGTAAAACAAAATAGAAATATTTTTTCTACATTCTGTTAAATTTTAAAAAGATATTGTTTATACTCCATTAAATGAATAAAATGCCTCTACATTTACAGTTTAAAATACCAAAAAAGATGGAGAAAGTAATTGGATTTAAAAAGGCTTCTCTAAGCATAAAACAAAAAGTATAAACATTTGCCTATAGAAATGTTGTGAGGCAAAATGTAATAGACCAGCTTTAAATTTAAAAGCAAATGGAAAAGTATATGTAACATATTCATCCATATAAGTTATGCTACTCCTAACTATAACAGTTATAATACTTCTTTTTTTTTTTTTTTTATTTCCAGCATAACAGTATTCATTATTTTTGCACCACACCCCGTGCTCCATGCAATCCATGCCCTCTATAATACCCACCACCTGGTACCCCAACCTCCCACCCCCCGTCCCTTCAAAACCCTCAGATTGTTTTTCAGAGTCCATAGTCTCTCATGGTTCACCTCCCCTTCCAATTTCCCCAAACAAGAAAGAGCCAAGTTACAAAAAGGGAGGAGCAAACTAAAAGGCCAAAAACAAAAACTTGAAGATTATAAGATTTTTAAATGCAAAAAGCTTAAAACCACTTTAGAGTCGTTTCTATTTGTCCGTATGGGCACACACATACACACACACACACACACACACACACACACACACACACACACACAGTGATAATGTTCAGAACGGATGAGGATGCAGTAAAAGAAGTTACGTGTAAAACACAACAATCTTTGAAGCAACTGAGTAATAGCAAACAAAATTTCTAGCGTAGTCCCTGTGATTCTTTTGCAAAAATTGGTTCTACAAAAATATTCACATAAACATGTAAAAATATGTGTATAAGAATGTTTACTACAATTTTGTCTCCATTAATAAAATATTGGAAATCATCTAAACATATGTTAATTAAATAACATATGATTCATCCGCATGTTGGACTATTATGCAACTATAAAAAGTGAGGCAAAACTATATGACTTGAAACAGAAGAGTTCGCAATATATTATTAAATGAAACAAGCAATTATATATTATATATATATAGTGTATATATATATATATAGTATGTAGTACATGTAGTACGGTATTCTATTGTTTACACATAACATTTGCTTGTGTGTATGTCAATATACATGCATAGTATACATTATACACATGTAAACAATGAGGGTTGTATATAAAATGTTACTGGAAGTTATTTCTGCGAAATGAGATTAATGATGATATTTCATTTTTAACTTTACTATTTTCTGTAATCTTTAAATATTTTACAATAAATTTGTATTGTTTTATAAAAAAGAAGTAATTATGAGATATTTTCAAAGTAGTAGTCATATAGGCCCATTTTAAAGAATCATTGTGGGCAAGTAAATTTTATCATGTTCTTTACTTCTAAACCAGCAAAAGTTGGTACTCAGTGAAAATTGAAATGCTTGATTAAAAGCAGATTAACTGTATCATGATAAAGTATTTGGGTTTTTTTGCTGATGTTTTTATAAGTTAAATTCTTTTTTTTTTAAAGATTTTATTTATTTATTTGACAGACAGAGATTACAAGCAGGCAGAGAGGCAGAAAGAAAGAGAAGGGGAAGCAGGCTCCCCACCAAGCAGAGAGCCCAATGCAGGGCTTGATCCCAGGACCCTGAGATCATGACCTGAGCCGAAGGCAGAGGCTCAACCCACTGAGCCACCAGGCGCCCCTAAATTCTTATTTTTAAAAAATATATTATTTATTTATTTGTCAGAGAGAGCATGAGAGAGAGAGAGCACAAGTAGGGGTAGGAGTAGAGGGAGAAGCAGACTCCCTGCTGAGCAGGGAGACCAATGTGGGACTTGATCACAGGACCCTGAGATCATAACCTGAATCGAAGGCAGTCGCTTAACCGATTGAATCACCCAGGTGCCCTAAGTTAAATACCTACTATGTAAACAAGCACTATGGCTTTGAGTAGAAGAAGTAAAAACTGTAGATTCTATGTTCTCATAGATGTAATCATCTGTGAATCAATGCAGATTGGTGCGGGGGTGGGATGATGAGGTCATTACAAATGGAAAACACTAAATTTTCCCAAAGACAATTTCAATGGTGACATGTATATTTAATCATAACAAAAGTACAAGCCATCTCATCGTTACAACTCAGCATCTTGCCAAGTCTGGGCTTTTTCTTCTTGCAGAAAGTAAATCAAACAGCAAAGTACCTATTTGCACACCAAATTCTGATCAACAAAAACTAATCTGTGAATTAAAAGTGATATAAAATTTTAAGTTAAATGGCCAACTATTGTTAGTATTTGTGATAGTCAAAGAGGGACACTTGCACAGTAGAACTTGAACTATACATATAATCTTTAAGAAAAGCAAATGTCAAAAAGTTCATGTAAAAGACTATAATTTAGTAAAAGAGAATATGGCTTAGGAGTGATAACTCCTAAGAGTTTCATGATACAAAAATATATATATATATATATTGCTTTAAAAGAAAAGGGACATATCTAAATATTAAAGATAACTTACAAAAAGAGAATAAGTTAAAAAAAAAAAGGCAGAAACAGGTAAAGCAGCTTATAAGCCACTTACACCCCACGCCTCCAAAAAAAGAGAAAAAAGAAAGATACTTAAAAGACAAATATGTAAAAAAAAAAAAAAAAATGGATCGGGTCTGTAATAAACAGGTGAGACATATGAAAGTATGAAAGCCCAAAAGAAAGCCTTTCAAAAAAAAAAAAAAGGTTAAGAGTCACAAAAAGGGACATATTACGTATAAATAGGAAAAAAACAACAACAACAAGTAAATGTGCCCTCTTCTTGGAGCACATAATATTCCGAGAGATGATTGACCAGCTATGTCTATTAAATGTTCATCTTCTTGGATAAATGATATAATAAGATTATCATTATTTTTCTTACATTTTATAACAATTTGTATTTTAGTTGAAACATCTCACATACATTTTATCATATGTATCTCACTGTCTCCTAGAATGTACATATATTGTCACTCTATCATTCTAATTTTATAGAGAAAAATGGAGACTCAGTAGTGGGATATATGCCAAGTCACACAGTAGGAAGATGGCACTCCAAGACCGGTTGAGCATAAGTTGTATCATCCAACTTTTCATGGAATCGGAAGAACACATGATATGAAGCACATTAGGGAAGAAAGTAATACAATTGATTTGGGTAATCCTGAGATTGCGGTGAATGCAGGACTTCCAGGAGAGGCACTCCATTTGGCAGTTGGACATACTGGTTTGTATTCAGGAAGGAGACCAGCGTGGAGGCTGCATTTAGAGTATAACAAACTCTGAGTATGGATAAGATCATCGTGCTTTGTGAAGACAGAAGAGTATTTGAAGAATGGATAGGGTGAGGAAAAGAGGTCAGGGCCTAATAAATGCTCAGGGAAGAGAAGGTTTACTTCTAGAAGACAGTTGTCAGACATAAACTGAGAAACAAACAGAGACAGTGACAGCGAGAAGAGGCATATTGTTCAGCTGGTGTACCAAAGACCAAGTTGGTCTCCAGGGGGAAACATGGAAAAACCAAAAGAGACTTGATCATGTTTTTAATGCTGATATGATGAAGGAAGAAGAGAGGAAAAGATATAATTAGATTGAAAAGTAAGAGATGAAATGATGTCCTTGTGAATAGGTCCACCCAGAGCATTGAAGGAGGTATTTGCTTAAGAAATGAGGGTCTTTTTCTTACTCCTTGTTCAGAGTGGGAGTGGATATGGTGGTAAGATGTGTTTTTAAACTAATTTCCTGAATTTTCTCTCTAAATCAGGAATTGCAACCATTTATAGGGTGTAAATGATGATGTGGTTGACTAAAAATTTGGAAGAAAGGAAGTTTCAAGATAGAAATAGAAGAAAAGCGAACCAAATGAAGAAAAAAGGATTACCAGCTAGCAAAGAGGATCCAGCTAAGTTCAGAGATCATGATTTACAGGAGTTATACTGAGTGATTTTATTTTCTACCAGCATTCAGCAACCCAGATACGGTAGAAGGAAAGATGGACAATTGGATTAAATTGGAGTTAGAATTTTGAAGAGCGAACAGAAACAAAAGGGACAATGGGGCACCTGGGTGGTTCCACTGGTTAAGCCTCTGCCTGCCTTCAGCTCAGGTCATGATCCCAGCCAGAGTCCTGGGATCAAGCCTAGAGTTGGGCTCCCTGCTCAGCAGGGAGCCTGCTTCTCCCTCTCCCTCTGTCCTTCCCCCCAGCTTATACTCTCTCTCTGACTTCCCTCTCTCTCTCTCTTCCAAATGAATAAATAAAATCTTAAAAAAAAGAAAAGAAAGAAAGAAATGGAAGGGAGCAAATTGCCAAAAGAGTGATTGACATGATAGGCTGTAGTCTACATAGGATAGCGAAGCAAGTGAAGGGAGGAACGTTTCATTCTAAGAAAAAAGTAGAGAGGTCAATGCATTAGAAATCTTCGCTTTGTTGAAGTATAACATTGACAACTCTGACAACGCTGGCTCGTAAATTATTTTAACCTCTAAAAGCAGTATCTGGTAATAATGCAGAGCTTTGCAGAACAGTCTTCAGATTTCATGCCATCAGCCTTAAACTGCTTGAGTCAAAACATATTCAGTCAAAAGAATGAGAAGATAAATATAGCCTGAAAGAAAATATTTATAAGACACATCTGATAAAGAAGGTTTATCCAAAATATACAAAGAACTCTGTAAACTCAACAATAAGAGAACAAATCAACCAGTTACAAAGTGGGCCAAAGGCCTTAACGGACAACTCACCAGAGAAGATAAACAGATGATAAATAACCATATGAAAGACGCTCCACATCATACGCCATCTGGAATACGAGGCTACGCACCCATTAGTGTGGCCAAACCCCAAATACTGAAAACACTAAATGCTGGCGAGGATGTGGAGCCACAACTCTCAAAAATTGTTGATGAAAATACAAAATGGTATAGCCACGTTGGAAGACAGTTTGGTGGTTTTTTACAAAACTGAACATACTCTTTCCAAATGATTCAGCAATCCCACTTGTTGGCCATTTACCCAAAGGGGTTAAAAAACTTATATCCACACAGAAAACTGAACATGCCAGTTTACAGAAGCTTTATTCATAATATCTGGAAGTAACCAAGATGCCCTTCAACAGTTAAACAGATAAATAAAACTCTAGTACCATCAGATATTGAAATAAAGAAGAAATGAGCTAATAAACCTTGACAAAAGCCTGAAATGCATATTTCTAAATGGAAGATAACAAATGGAAAAATTTGACATACTATGTGACTCCAACAATAAGACATTCTGGGAAAGACAAAACAAGGGAATGAGTAAAAAGATCACTGGTTACCAGTGGTGGGGAGAGATGAAGAGGAGGAACAGAGAGGACTTTCAGGGCAATGAAACTACTCTGTCTTATATTATAATGACAGATACGAGTAATCATTTATTTGTTAAAACCCACAGAATGCACAATACTAAGAGTGAGCTCCAAAGTAAACTCTGGACTTGAGGTCATCATGATGTGTAGTATAGGTCTGTCAATTGTAAACAAATGTATCACACTGATGGAGAACTCCGAGAATGGGAAGGCTATATATGTATGGAATATGCAAGGAATCCATGGGATATCTCTGTATCTTCTCAATTTTTCTATGCCTTAAAAAAAGTCATAAAACCTAGTGTACAAACAAAAAAAAAAAACATATTCACCATGCAGTTCCTACCACATGAAATAATGTACTCTTGGCTAACTAATATATCCTATTCCAAAAAGACCAAATTGATAATGATATGCCCACCACAAATAGGGTTCAAAAACATAAAATTTAAAGTAACGTCTTAGCTTGACAAAACAGTAGTTGTCAAAATCTTGTCTCCAGACCAGCAGAATAGGCAAACCTTGGAGGCTTATCAAAAATATAAATTATTCACCACCCATCCTGTTACTGAATCAGAAACTATGGAGGTAAGGCCCAGTGATCTGTTTTTTCACAAGCCCCCCAGATAGTTCTGATGCTTACTAACGTGTGAGAACGCCTGCAACCCAGCAATCTCATTGGTGAGAACTGACTGGCCCAAAAGGTCAGCCTGCATTTCTCTTTAATAACTGTGATTTCAACTTAACATTCTTTCAAAACAACGTAGTCTCAGGCCAACTTCTTACTATGAAAAACAGATTGATGAGACATGAAAAGGATTCAGTGGGCCATGAAGATAAGAACAAAAACAAGCAGCAGCACCACAGTACTCTGAAAAACAAACCACATTTTGATAGAACACTCTGGGTTTATGTACCTGCAGACATGGGTGACTTTAGTCTCTTCAAATTTGGCTGTTAGACCTATTGCCGTCCATAAAGGAAAGAAACCAAGACTTTTGTAAATAGTAGTAATTAAACGATTTTAACAAAATACAGCAAAATCCCAGAATAATGAAAAAGAGACAGTGCATGGAAATTTCCTGAGCCCTGATTTCTGCCTCCAAAAAGAAAGCTGTAACAGGACGCTATTCATTACACTTTAACAGCTTGGGCAGTATTAAGGAGAAAGAAGAGAGACAGGGGGGAGTAGAGAAGGAAATGTGGCCAAGAGAGGTCGTGATGCCTACAAGAGAAAATAATTGACTTGCACTGGTAGTAAGTTTCCTGAAACATGGGAAGAAGGGCCACACCTTGGTCCCAAGGCATAGATTCTCTATGAAGATAAGTAGTCTTTGAGGAAAATTCAGCCATATTGTTGTCATTCCGTGATAAACAATATTGTGATTCCTTGTTGAATTATGTCTTCTATTTTTTCTTTCTTCAGCAACCACAACTCAGGATGGGAGAACAAAAATAAAACATCCAACATCAAGCAACTTTCTAGTTTTTCCCGAAATTGGTTCCTTTGAACTGAGAGTAGCATGTAAGTAAGCTCAATACCTTAACAAGCACTGATCATCCATGATAAATCTCTTTTAGCAAATAACTCATTATATCATAAGGACTAAGAACTAAATCAAAATGAATTAACTAATTAGTGGGGACAGGAGAGGGAATCAAGATAAGCAACTGTTTAAAGTCACTTATGACTTAATAATATTTCCATGAAAAACATTTAATTTATAATAGAATGCAGTAAAATTTTCACTAATGTTTAGTTGTAGGAATATTTTTTGATTGGAATTTTTCAAATTAATTACCATGAGGTTAAAAAAATCCAATGAAATATTTAATATTAAATTTAGAATGCCATTCTTGGGGTGCCTGGGTGGCTCAGTGGGTCAAGGCCTCTGCCTTCGGCTCAGGTGATGATCTCAGGGTCCTGGGATCGAGTCTCACATCGGGCTCAGTGGGGAGTCGGCTTCCTCCTCTCTCTCTCTCTCTCTCTCTCTCTCTCTGCCTGTCTCTCTCTGCCTACTTGTGATCTCTGTCAAATAAATAAATAAAACCTTAAAAAAAAAAAAGAATGCCATTCTTGCAACATGATATAGCTCATGAACATATAGTAAATTCATAAACAACTAATTTAAGCACAAAATATTCAGAATTAATTATATAATTGGTATATAAATTATTGTAAATTATGAATTATTGTGATGTCCTGTATACTGAATTGAAACTATTCTCACAGTCATCTATACTGTAAAGTATCTTAGATGCTAAGCCACTGCATTTGCATTTCTGTAACAAAGAACTTCATTTTCTTGAAACATGTTATGGCCTGGCCTCATTAATTCAGAAAAAAGAAAATACAATTAAAGAAAGCCTTCAGAGGTTCTAAAGTCATCTGAATTTTGGAATGGTTAATGACATGAGTGTTATTAGCTTAAATTAATCCTGTTACTATGGTAGGTTATATAGAAACTACTCCTATTTTAATCTAAGAATTGCTGTTATTTCCATTTGATCTCTGTGAGAGAAATTTGTGACCAAACTTAATATTATATATATCAGCTGTATGAAAATGAAATACACATCTCAGTATCGCACTCTATATTGCCTAGAAAACTACTTTTTTTCATGTTAAATCTCTATTCTTTTTTTGGTTGGAAATGAAAGAGCTAGTTATTTAAAATGCATAAGTAGCCGTATCTGTATCTATAATAATCATTCCGCATTTTCCTCATGTGGGGACTGCACTTAACTTTTGAACTTAAGTTTCTTTTCATTTCACATGACAGGTAGAAATTTCACTTTTTTGATTGTGTGCATAGTTTATATGTTTAACATATGTCACCCTATTCATACTTCACTTTAGGAACAATGTCATTTATTACAGGATCATCTTAAACCTACCATTCTTACCCGGTTGTATAATACATTTTGTCATAATACATATGATTTGGGGACTTAAAATACAGAGATTTTTATCTCCAGAACGTGAAGTATTTCAACTTACACGTGGCTATAAGAGGATGGCATAGCAATACTTACACATGGGCCACAAAGTTTTGCCACTGAGGTATTTGAAAGCATTCTTTTAACATGCTTTCTCATTTCTTATCATTTTCTTGACTGAAAAAAAGAAGAACAATGCTACCTACCAATAACTTAAAATTAATATGGGTACGTTAAACGTAAAACTTCATTGTCATATTAATGGGTAAAGGTTTTTTGAAGTATGGTCAATTTATTGATTTGAGCATGTAAAACTGTTCCTGTTACTTAGGCAGCTTTCTTTTGTTACATCAAGAATGGTAATTTTATTGAGAAAGGCACAATGGAAGATGATTGATTGTCTGCTTTTGTCATGGAGATGAATTATTGCAGAATGCATACATGAAAAAAATAAAAGCATTGTTCTATAAACTGGCCCTTGATGCTTTGTTCATTGGAGTTCATTGTTCCCAGAGTTGAGCATGAGCTAATACCAAATACTAGAGTAAATAAAAGCATTTTTTTGCTGCAGCAAAATTACGTTCTTCACTAATGAAACTCAGCTTTATGAAATAACAGTGTCTGCCAGTGTGCTACATTTAAAATGTATAATTTAATCTATGCCAAAAGCTGAGTAGTAACAGAAAGTTTGCATAGCTATTATCATTTTATTAAATTAGTAATAAGAGTGCGTAATGAAAAATGAAAAACTTTTTATTTAAAACTTAATGGGAAAGCAGCTCACAAGCAATGCAAATTAAAAAGTGGTACCTTTAATTTTAGACAGTTGAATAAAATCTATTAAGAAAAAATATAATTGTCAGTAACCGTTGAATGACTTCAATAACTTTTTAATCAAAAAATTAGACTCATGACTATCAAATTTTCTAAGACTTTTAAGAGGATAAAATATTAGAATACAAAAAAAGTTTCATCAACCATTAGGTCTCTAAAACAAGACATAAAATACTACCTTTAAATAGATTAATGTCATGCCAACTCATTATTTGCTTCTCGGAGAAATTATTTCTTTCTTTATATTTGAGGCATGGATAATATCTAATGTAATTAATCTGTTTATGAAGTTTGCTTTTCAAATAGATTTCAATGCCAGTGACAGTTGGATCTCTCCAGCTATGTTACTTATAACTTAGTTCATTTTTTTCCGATGCACTGTGATTTGCTGAGAGACAGAACACTTCATTCTAGATACAGCTATCACCTGGTGTTTGCTAAATCACTGTGAAATTCTTGCAACAGCTGTTTGTTCCTGGGGAAACATTCACTTCATATTGCAGCAATAAACTGATCATTGCCAATTAAATGCCCATTAATTGTGTAAGCAAGGATTACTGCCAGATGTTTACATTAGAAAGAAAAATATCCTTTGCTATTTATTTTCCACTTATAGCCATCCCTTTTCATGTAAATAATTATGTATAGGAGTTTGGTTTTTATAATATGCCACAAATTTCAATTCAAAAATTAATAAACAATCTCTCTATAGGTTTGTTTTAATAGAAGATAAGCCAGAGTACATCACACATATAATAAAAAGAATAAATTTGAGCAGAAGCAGTTTTTCAGTGCCCCCCCCAAAAAAATGCTGAAACATTACAGTGACTCAAATTCTCTAGTTCATTTGCTATGTTACATGTTTCTTAGAAGTTGTCTTTATTTCCCTTTGGAAATAGTAAGTTTGGAATAATAAGTCTACGAAATCGTGTTCTTAAAAGTTGAGATAGAACCAACTCTCTTACGTAGCCTGTAATGGAGAAGAAAATTGTAAACGAAAAGAATCCACATGAAATAAAAGCAGGTGGTGTTTTTAGATTTTTTAGCTAATCTCACCACTTATGTATCTACCTGGGGCTTCATTTGGTCTCGAAATATTAAATTCTTCTCCAGAATGCAGCAGTGATGAAACATGAAACATGCATTTAATAATATGTTGTCCCATGTAATTTATTTCTCAGCACCAAAACAAAACGGGAAATAAACATTAACCATAATGAATATATTTATTACCTCTTTCAGTGTCGAAATAAATGGCAAAAGTTAAAAAAAGAAATAAGAAAAAAAGTGCTTCCCTGGCGATGCACACCTATAAATCATGCGTTTTAGATAGGAGAGCTTTCACAGAATATATCATATATACACATTTCCTTGCAGTTGTGCCTTGATGTTTTCCTAAGGAATAGCAAATTCATATACATGTCCTCCTAGTTAGAGTCACTGATCCCAGCCCCTGACACCCCAGCCACACAATGTATGCAAACAACAACAACAGAAAGATTAGGTGGTTCTGTTCCTCACCAGATTGAACCACACCTCCTCTTTGGAAGGTGATCACAGGACACATTCAGAGCTGCGGAAGACATGAAACAGTAGCATCTGGCTCCTTAAATATCTCCACAGGCATTTGTAATGGCATCTTTGAAGTTTTCTCTGCATCTGTCACATGTTTAGACTGCACATTGACTGCCCCAGCTGAGCACGATTTTGATTCTTTGAGACTTTGAATAGTGTAATCTGTTTAAGAATAAGGCTCGGGAAAATCCCTCATAATATCCATACACAAGCTCTTTCATGATTAAAAAAAGGGGGTCCTCATTCCCATAACTGTTATTTTTTTATGCTGAAATGATGCCAGCCTTTGAGTTAATAATACAGCCTACAATTACATTCCAGCTTTGCACATTTTTTGAGAACCTGTGCTCAAAAAATCACATCTTGTCTAGTTTGTTTTTTTTTTTTTTAAACCAGTATAGTAGAAATTACTACTTGAGAAGAAGGCCTCTGTAAATGTGATGTGTGCATAATCATCTTGGCACCTGATTATAAAAGAAATCTGACCACGGTCAACTCACTTTGAAAATCATTTTTTATTCAACCTATTGAACATCAAGTGCATCGAGGGCAGAATATAAAAATAAAGGGTGATTTGACTTAAATGGTAGGTTGAGTGCTATTGACTTTGCATCTATTAAATTAATATTCTTCTAACAATTAAGCCATAAAGACTCTATTTCACCTACCTCCATGTGTGTACAGACTATTTCCTACTGTTAATGGGTCCCTAGATATACAAATACAAATGCAGACTATTAAGTATAGCTTCATTCTCTCCAATTCCATGATTGTCCTGTTTTTTGTCAATTTTTGAAGTTGACAAAATTTTTCTTGGTGTACCTAAACTCAATATTTCTGTTTTCATCGAGTAAACTGTCTAACAAGTTCACTGACACTTGGTATCAAGGGTATAATATTTTACACTCCCTTAAAGGTTTCCATTTTAAAAGAAGATTGTCTGAAGAAGGAAAATGTTTCCAATGATTAATCTGAGTGTATGCACACGCGCACACACACACACACACACACACACCAAAATAAACAGAAAACAACAGCTTAAGATGGGAAGTTTTTCCGTCCACATTGTTATCATTTCAGCCACCATTTTCTCTGTTTCTAAGATTGCCCTGACTACTAAATTGTCTCATGTAATTCATAACAAGATTTGGGTATTTTGTTGTTGTTGTTGTTGTTGTTCAATCAAAAAGAACAACCCATTTAACTTTAAAAATATAAATAGGGGTGCCTGGGTGGCTCAGTGGGTTAAAACCTCTGCCTTCAGCTCAGGTCATGATCCCAGGGTCCTGGGATCAAGCCCCACATCAGGCTCTCTGCTCAGCAGGGAACCTGCTTCCTCCACTCTCTCTGCCTGCCTCTCTGCATACTTGTGATCTCTGTCTGTCAAGTAAATAGATGGAATCTTTGAAAAAAAAATATAAATATAAAAGCAGCACCAGGGAAAAGATGACAAAGTATACTCCTCCCATGAACATAGTCATCAAGAGAAACTAAACAGTTTATACAAATGAACTGACCTATGAATTTCAGTAATCGGAACCCTGGGGTGAGGCAGTGTATGTGACACAAATGAATATGAAACAGCTGGGAGAAGCAGGAACTATTGGCAAAGAAGAAATCCAGATGCACACCCTATTCCACAGGAGGAGAGTGAAGTGTTTCATGTATTCTTCCGGAATGTTTCCCCACTACCTTCGGAAGCAGACCATCAGAGTGTGGAGCAGCTTCTTTCTCTCCTTTCTGCCAACTTTGAAGGTTAAGCCCCACCAAAGTCTTAGATTACTAAGGGCATCATAACCACTACATGGTGACAAAAGTCACCACATAATGTGGTTTTGTTTGCTTGTGCTTACAATTTCCTCATTAAGTGTATGTCTGATATGCAAATATGCAATTTGCATATACATGTGTCTTTCTATTCATACCCCAGTGTCTCAATTCAGATTTGGGGGAATGGCTGGTATAAAATGTGGGGTTTGGGGATTCTTATTGAATCCATGTCATGGTTCTAAATATAATACAAAAATGTGTTTGATTTTCCCAGAAAATACAGTAGTGAAAGACCATAATGGGGAAGTGAGGTTTCACTGGTTCAGAGGCCCCTGCTACTTCACAAACTAACAACACAGAGAAATTTCTACTGTGAGTAGATTTGGCTATTTCAGATAATACATATTACATATGTAAGTGACACAAGTCACTTACGGCATTGGTTGGCAGGAAATGATGGAAAGCATAAATGGAAAGTCCTTTTCAAGGAATGACTTAAGTCTTACCTTTGTTTTTAAGAATCCATGCCACACAGTATTTTTCCCTCATTTCTTTTATGGATAACTGAGGAAGAATTACAGAACAAATTAGTGGTGTTTATGATTGTCACAAAAGAAACATGGATGAAAAATTCATTTGCTTTATATCAAAATAATGAAAGTTTAAAAGAATAAGATTAAAATAAGAATAAGTTTAAAAGACTCTGGGAGAGTCTGTATATTCTGAAGAAAGATGTAGAGGGAAAACTTCAGAGAAATCCTGTAGTTACTGATATTAATTTAACCATTTATTTATTCAAGAAACATTTATTAAGTTACTACTATGTTCCAAGAACTGTGAAAAAGCACAGAGCGGTGAGAAAAAGATAATTTGTTAAGAGATTTAAGTCTAGTTCTTCCACTGACTGGCTGCTAACAAAGAGTAGAACATTCTACTTTTATGAGCACTAATTTTTTCATTTATAAAATAAGAAGAGTGAAGTAGATATCTAAGTATCTTCCAGCCCTAAAGCTCATTACAGCAATGTTCATTTTTCAGTCAGATAGTGCGCCATATTGTACATGCAGCCCTTGGGTGGGCAGAGCACTGCTCAAACTCTTCATCCTGAGCAGGATACTTCTGACTCTCACAATTCAGCTCCTATCCTGAGAGTCCTCTGATATTCAGCCTCAAATACAAATCTGTTGGAAAAAGAAGAAACCTAATACTTAGGGAGCACAGAAAAAGAGATACCCCAGAATGCAAGCAAAATGAAGCCCTCTTGTCCAGAATGAAAGCGTGCCTCCAAATTTATCGCATGAATTTGACAAAATCTTGTGTGTGCTTTATGAGGCATGAATCCCCTAGTATTCTCCAGAAGAAAAGAGCTTGGTGATAAAATAAGTCTAAAACATTCTCTATACTACCAATCTCAAAGGCTCAAGAATGACAGTTTTGAGAAGACTTAAAGCTAAAAAAAAAAAAAAAGTTTAATGCTTACCATTTCCAAAGTTATTGAACTAAGCACAAGATTGTGGAATCTAATTTAGAAAACACTATAGTGGGAAATTAAACCAAGATTTAGCTTAATGGGTTTCTTAGGAAACAAACCTAAGACAGTTAGGGCTAGGACACCGATGAAGATTCCATACTGTAGCCCACACAAAGGCACATAACCGAGAGAATGTTAGTTGTTAAACTTACCAACCATTTCACAAACCTCAGAACTTCCGCAATGGGTCAAAGAGGGAGTTGGGTGATTGCCAAGTATCCCTTATCTTTCAGGGAGGACAGACTGCTTCAGTGAGTAGCTGTTAGTGCTACAGAGAACACAGGTTTTTGAAGTATACAATAGTGCAATGAAACCTCCTACAAAGCTCCATGGGAAGGTGATTTTAGATATAATTGGATTTCATCTTAAAACTCATCTTCCAGCAAAGCATGCATTCCCAAACAGCTAAAGACTGAATTTCCCATTTTTGGTTTTGGAGAGGGATCTGTACAGGAATCAGGGGCAAGACAAGAAGAGCTGGCAGCCTCTTCTGGAGAAGTAAACAGGTAGCAAGTAGATTCCCAGCTCTACAATATCCTCTCTATCCTCAGTGTGGGTTGGGTCAGCAAAGTGACCATTATGTTTCATTTTGTCAGTCACTCCTACGGAATCATTAACAGCTTCTATTCATATGTAAACCAGAGCAAACAAACACCACCAGGTGGCGTGGAACCATGACCAGGGCAGATGTGAACCCTGCAGAAGCATCCAGGGAACTCTTGGCCAATAAGCAGACAAATTTGTCCCAAATTTGCAAGAGCGCTAAACTACTCTTCCAAAAACATGATCCTACATCCGTTCTTACCAAACGGAATTTTTTGGACCCAAGTCAGCCCTTGCTTGTATAGTAAGCTTTTACTATGCATGAACCTGAAATCACTGATAATGAGCTCTGGTAGCCAGGATCATGCAAAACAACTTCTCTGGAACAAAGTTTCTGAGAATTGCTTAATAATCACCTTCTGTCCTGGTGAATCATTTTGGGATGTTTCTGCTGCAAATGTGTGGAAAAACTGATAAATGGTGTCTTAAATATGAAGACACAATTATTCTTGCAGAAGGAATAAAAACCAAAAACCAAACCAAACCAAACCAAAACAAAAAAACAGCTGTTGACACTAAATACTATGTAACCAGCTTAGCAATTCAGTTCTCCTGTATTTATTTATTTGGCTTTTCCTTCATGAATACCAGTTTCCACTATAGTTGTGGCACCATATTTACATTCAAAGTTCGGCAAGAGAGAAGGATAGTATCAGTCACAACTTTCACTTTTACCACAGAAGTAACAGGCTTCCCAACAGGCTCTAGCAGATTTCTATGTGACCCCAAGTCATCACCTAGTCATAAGGGAGTCTGGGGAATGCATGTATCAAAAGCAAGAATACCCAAATATGGTCAAAGGTTCCAGAGCAGCCACAATAAATAGCATATACCACCTAAACATAATTTTACTTTCTACGGTCATAATTACACAGTGAATTTCAAAATGAAAAAAGCTAAAAACTCTCTAAACAAAACTCTGTGACATTTTTTTTTCTTCCTGACAAAAAGAAGGTTTCTAAATTTCAGTTTCAAGCAATAGTGTTGGGTATTTTCCTATTTAAATAGGTTGTGGATAATGGTGACTTACATATAGCAGTGTTAACCAAAACAATGCCAATCTCCCCTGATGAAATCTCTGTGAGGAAACTGGTGATAATTTAATTCACATCCAAGATTTCTTTCTTTGATGAAGTGACTATCCTCCCTGATGTTTCTAGGACATTCTCAATTGTTTGTTGTTTTGTATGATTCCTAATAACACCTCTTTCACTTTCCAAAGTGTCATAGTTTACATAATAAATTATATGATCACCTGGTCCATTAGTCTTTCTATGCTAATGATTTTTAAATTTATATCATTAAACAGAACCATGTACCTGAACTATAGAATACCATTAAGAAGCCTACTTGATATCTTCACTGGCAAGTTCCACCCAAAACTCAGCTATTCCCAAAGCAAACTTATACCATCCATTCAATCGTTCTTTTCTTATTAGTCAAGAGCCTAAAAGATCAGACAAGAGACCTTGCGCTTTCCTTGAAACACATATTCAAGCTGTCTACTTAGCCCTGCTTCACATGCTTTCAAATTGGGAATGTGGCAAAAATTATTGATGACTTTTTTTTGAAAAAATTATTTTTTTTAAGTAAGCTCTACATCCAACAGGGGGCTTGAACTTACATCCCTGAGATCAAGAGTTGGGTGCTCTACTGAATGAGCCAGTCAGGTGTCCTCACTGATGAGCTTTAAACAGGCAACATTAATAGATGATTATCCATTGCTTTCAGAATAAACATCCAAATTTTTCTATGGTCTACAATATTCTTCAGTCTATATTAATCTCTTAATTGTCATTTTTAACAGCTTTTCCCATATTCCTGAATAATTAACTGTCCTGGACTTTGTTTAGTTCTTTGACAGCATCATTTTTCCTCCCAGCTATGTCTTCCAAATATCCTATTCAGTCTTCTTGGGAGAGTCTCCACATCTTCTTTGATACTTATCATCTTTCAGACCTTGACTCAAGCATCTTTTCCTCAGGGGAATGTCCCTTACACTCCAAGACTAACTCTTTTTTACTTGAAATATAACCTGTACTTTCACACATTTTCCTTCCCAGAATCCAACTTTAAGTTTGTAAGTTTGCACTTGTATGGCCCTTTGATCTCAAATTATCTCCTGGACTAAACATTTTTTATTGTATCTTTAGCAGAGTACCTGTTATATAGTATGTCCTCCATAACTATTTACTATGTTCCCAATAACTATATGAATGAAGGAATGATAGTACCAAGTTATGTTTAGTCTTTATTGCCAGAAGACCCTCCAAGTGAAAGTCGTCTTTCCAGAAGATAATCTGAAAGGATGAGATAATTACAATTTCCATAAAAAACATTTGTGATTTTTTTTATTTGCTCACTTATCCAAGCTTTATTCTTATGTTAATTGGCTTTAATACACTAAATTAATGACTACTTAGCTGTATAAAATAGCACTTTTAGATTTAACTTAAAGTTATTTAAATTTTGTGAAGTGGTTCCTTATCCAGTGCATTCAGATTTATTTTTGAGACTTACCTTCTATGACATTTCACAATTCTAGAAATATTTTTATATCCCCTTCTGATTACAGCAGATTCCCTCTACCACGCAGATGCATCCATCTATCAGCCACTCTATGCATTGTCTGCTAACAGCTCACAGCTGACCCCTTCACCAGAGAATTGCCCTTGGCTGATGGGGGCCCTCTCTCTTCTAAAAAAGAAGATGAAATAATGAGTTCCTGGCCACCAGGTCACCAAATAACTAGCACATTTTGACACATGTAAAAGTACTAATAAAAAAATAACATTCCAAAAAAGCATTTTTCTTCCAAATAAAACATTTGTCATTGCTATTACAAAACTGCAAGACTTGGTAAATGTCACTTCAAAATTAAGTTAGAGGATTGAGAGTTACAAAGGCAACTTGGTATGCCAGGAGAAATTCTGCCTTCCACCTACCCCAGCCTGGTGTAGATTAAGAGATTAAATCATTCTAATTTTATGATGTGTTTAACAAATACATTTAAGCAATGATTAAGTCATTGGCTCATAAAAGAACAAAATCAACATGGGGCTATACATGAGAAACTACATATTGGAAAAAGAACTAGAGAGTTCCAACTGTTCAACTCCTATTTTAGAAGCCATGGAGGAAAAAATAAACTAAAGGGCTAAAATATAGTGGCTCAGTCCTGCACTCTGTATCAACTAGACTCAGTCACTTATAATTCTCCAGAGATCCAGTAAGTGTTCATCAATTAAAATAAGAGAAAAAGATAAACAACTCTTGTCAAGATGGCTATTAATTTCTGAAGTATAACAAGCTACTTACTTGGTCTCAGCTTGATCCCTAGCGAATAAAACTGTTTGGTATATAACTTGACCAGAGTTCACATAATGTGGCAGCTTCAAGTCTCAAACGTCCAAGATAAAGACTGCGGAGACTTCTAGTGTTAGAGATTGCAGCCAAGGGTTTCTTGGGGGGCAGTACTCTGAGGTCAACATCAATTGTCAGACTGAAAGAAGTCATGATGACAAATACATATAAAGTATTTTTTTTTAACACAAGAGGATTTAAGGCCATCATCTAGACATTAATGTTGTGGCAAAAACCCAACAAATAAACTAAAAACTGCTCCAATTATATTCCCTATTTTAGAACCCTATTTCAGAACCTCCGGTTTCACATTGCTAAAATTTTAATACAATAAAAAACCAATTCTACTTTTGAATATGCTACTCATAACTATAGAAATGCTTTTTAGATTTTACTATATCTTTAAATTATTTTAAGTATAAGAAAATGAAAATGAGGTAAGCTCATCATTGAATGAACTTATATAATTGTCTTCATAATTTGGTTTAACATTCATACTTGATTTGATATTAACATATATAGCTATCTAGATGCCACCTTTTCTCTTTTGAGCATTGCTTATATTTAGAAGATCAGAGTTTAAGGTAAAGGGAACTAGAAAAAAATCAAATTGGTAATTTTTCTACCAAAAAATAGAAAAATATTTTTACCTAAAATAAGTAAAAATAAAACAATTCTTCCTAGACACAATAAAAATTTCTAAATTGAAAAAAATTCTTTTAATGTTTTAGCCTAAGTTTGTAGTAAGATAGAATCAAACTCATGGTTATCCATTTACTAGGTTTATTTAGGTTGTTAAGACTATATATAAGGAAGTAGTCATTAACTTTGGCCTTAATTAACAATTTTTTCACAGACATACTTCTGATTTTAAAATCTGGGAAGAACATATCAGTCCATGATAATATTAGCAAGTATGAAGTATCATATGTATTCTTCAATATTTAAAATAATAGCACCTATTACAAGTAACATAAAATTATTATGGTGTGTGTTTGTCTTTGACAGCATATACCACTAAGTTTTACAACTCCTCCTCACTGTTAAAAAGAATATTAACCAAAGAAGTGTCATTTGGGGGATGCCTGGGTGACTCGGTTAAGCAAATGCCTTCTGCTCAGGTCATGATCTCAGGGTGCTAGGATCAAGCCCAAGTCAGGCTCCCTGCTGAGTGGGGAGTCTGATTCTTCCTTTCCTCTGCCCCTCCTCCTTCCCTGCCCCACTTCACTCACCTGAGCTCTCTCTTAAATAAATAAATAAAATCTTAAAAAAAAAAAATTGTCAGTTAAAGAGTAAAATTCATTAATCTCCATACACATGGACATCTGCTTTGCAACTGTTGCAGGGAAATAACGTCTCAAAATCAAAAAGCCAAAGGACTCAGCTACCTGAATATTAAGAACTACCAGCAAACCGCATTTCCCAATGAAAATCCTGGAAAACTGAGAAAATGAAAAAGAAAATGTGGGTGGAAAATAGAAACAGAAACAGCAGGAGGAAAAATAAATTGAAAAAGACATATGTAACAATATAAGTAAGAGGATTTTTACTGTAAATGAAAACTCCATGTATGATACCTTGGAATTATCTTTATCCAAAAAAGTACCCAATGTATCAAGAAAGAGTTTGTAGTTAATAAACCTAAAAGTGATTCTGGTTCTTTCACAACTATAACTCACCTTAAAGGAAATCCTTCCCAGTCATTGTAGAAATGAGACAGTTCCCAATAGTCAATAGGAAGATAATTATCTAACAGGAATTTTCAAAGTTATAAAGGCACAGTATAGTTTAGAGTAATCTTATTAAAAATCAAATTCACAACATCAACAGATCCTTCCTGTGCCTGTAATTACATTACAGACACTTAATTGAAATAAACTGAAAATAAAACCTGGCCTAGCACAGACATGTACTGATGGTTAGGACTCAGCAGGGTGGTACTAGTTCATTAAGCTCAGTCTTCACATATGTCTATCCATTACGTTCTAAGAAAATGTTAAAAATTAAGACACTAACTCAATTAAACACATTCATACAAAAACATTCATATACGATTTCTCTGATCTGTATGTAAAACCTACTTGAAAACAATGACGTAGGTAGAGATAATTTATAATTTCATGTGGTTACTTGGAGACAAAAAGTAATGCAGGAAAATTAAACATTTCCAATGATAATTTATGAATTTATATCAAATAATTAATGAAAAGTTCATATAACAAAAATTTCTCAGCCTTATGATTTGATTTCTCAAAATATTAAGATCCAGTGCATAAATTATTCCCAATGGCACCTGAAGGACATCAACTGTCCCTGAAAGGCCTGAGCTGGAAAGTCAGGGATTATGTTGTTGCTAACCCAAGTACCACCTACCCAGGATTCTAAGGCTCCTTAAGGAAGTGGGTCAATCGGCATTTTTTTCATGTTTCCACCCAGGAGTGTGAATTTATTCAGGTATAAATTTTACACGTTGTTCCTTAAGTTGAAAGAAACTAACCAGAAAATCGTGTTTCTGTCTGTGTTATCTGGGGCACTGGAAACAAGGGGTCAGAATTTACAAGTGGACACGAACTTAGGAACAGCTGAAGTAGATTTATTAATGAACAATCTATTACATAGATTTATATGAACAATCAGGCAACTATACCTTTATATAAATTCTGCACAATCCAAACAAGGAATACTTCTATGGGGCCTAGGTTGCCCTTGGTTATTAGGTTTAAACATGCGAAGCAAGTTAGATCTTCTGAAAGCAGGTTGATGGTAACAGGAGCAGGCTAAGCACTGATATGAAGGTGAGACCAGACCACAGGCTTCCAATGACAGTGCAGTTCACAGAAGAATATTTTGCCTCCTGCATCATTTCTCAGAATGTACTATTAGGAATTTTATAGCATGAAGGGGCTGAATTTCACTTATACTGTTTTCACATTTATATGAGTCAAGTTTAAATTAAATATTCAGTATGTACTATGTTCCAGTCACATTCCTCGTACCTATAAACTTCAGAGAAAGAAACTTAAAGGTTTTGGTTGTATGTAAAGCCAACATTCTTACACTACATATTTAGTTTAAAAAAAAATCTTATAAATATACTAGCCCAAAATTACTAAAATGAAAACAAATAACATGTTTCTTTGAAAATTTTTAAAACAAAGGTTTTGCAAGAAAATAAATAAATAAATAAAGCAAAGTCTTTTCTTTGCTATAGACTGGCTAACTGGCTCTAAAAAAGATATAATAATTTATTGCCAGTAATTTGTAAAATTTTCTCCTGAAAAAAGGAATGGGTTTAAAAAAAAATCTTTAAAATAAATTTGCTAGAGCGTTCATCCTTCATAAATATAAATTTATTTTTCATAGAATCGATGCAGTTTCTAAGAACTATAACAACAATGCATCAAAATCCTGCAATATTAAGTAGGACTAGTTATTAGCAGAAACCCTAAAACAAACTTAACTCCAACATAAAAGGAACTTGACTGATTCATCTAACTAGTGGTCCTCACAGTTAGTTTGAGTCAACACCTCACCAAATATCAATATGGAACCTAATTTTTTCTTCTCTGTCGTTGGCATTCTGTAGAGTCAGAGTCATCCTAAGTTTGGTATTCCTTATTGAGACAAAATGGTTAAAGAAGTCCTCTCAACAAGGCAGTTTCCAGAAAAGAAGATTCTGTACTCTGGAAGAAAGAACAAAAGCTGTCAGCTTAGTTTTTATCACACCAGCCCTGAAAACATTCCTGTGGCCAGAGAAATGCCATGTGCCAATTGGCTTAAGCCTCGGTTATAGCACTAATCACCATGGAAACAGGTGAATGGGGCATTGGCTTCCACAAATCAAGAGTCACTGGGGTAAAGTCAACTCTATCCAAATTGTAGTGCCTGCATTACAATGAAGGCGGTGAAAGAAATAGAAACCATTTCTTGTCTATACCAAAGATATCCTGCTTCCTTCGTTTCTAATTAAACTTCAATAATAGCTTGATAGTCAATAGAGATTCCTTGATTTCAGACATGAAATTATGACCTAGATCCAGCCACTGAAATGTAAGACCCTGTTGGGAAACTACTGCTTGTTTTCTATCTTTGAACTCTATCATGTGAGGATGAGGCCTACAATAACATTCGCTATCTTGAGACTATTAAAAAGAATATTTTCAACTCAGAATATTGTGGCTCAGTGGGTTCAACCTTTGCCTTCAGCTCAGGTCATGATCTCAGGGTCCTGGGATTGAGCACCACATTGGGCTCTCTGCTCATCAGGAAACCTATTTCACCCTCTCTTTCTGCCTGCCTCTCTGCCTACTTGGGATCTCTCTCTCTCTCTCTCTCTCTCTCTCTGTCAAATAAATAAATAAAATCTTAAAAAAAAAAAAAAAGAAAGAAAGCCCAGAAAAATCATAGATATTCTCTCTAGTACTCTGAAATTGTCATGCCACTAAATATCTGAAGATATAAATGCCACTTTATTGCAGATTTTTAAAAACTTTTTTATCAATCTAAGATGGAGTTGCCTGGAAAAACAGACTAACACGTCAGCACAGTACAAAAATAAAATGAAGATGATAGATGCATGGTGATAAAACGCAAGTTTTAATCAAACACCAGGATCAAACAATTTTCTTGAAAATTCTGGAATACATATGCTTATGGACTATATAACTTTTGGGGGGAAAGCAGACATAGGAAGGCCAGCAGAAACAAGGAGGACAGTGCAATTCTCACAGACAAAGCATCCATAATGTCCTCCCCATCCCTGTACCTTCAGAGAGAACATATTCTGTGTACGACTCAGAAGAAGAGAGGCCCAGATATATACGGCAATCTCAGTTTTCAGACCTCAGTTGACTGGAACAGAAATGGGCAACTGACCCAGAATGAGCTAGTCCATTGGCTGGCTCAAGTGAATAGCCAATTATCTTTCTCGACGCATGATTTTGAAAAATGAACTTGAGATTCGAAAAAAGTTAAACCACATTAATGTCAGAATGGACACAGCAGTGAAGGCCCAGGAGCTCCTACTGCTCAGATAAATCAATCCTGGTTCTTCTCATTTGTGAGCTTTCTTTTAAAGCCGTATGTCTAGCAATATTCCATGGTATTCTTTACTTCTACTGAGTACAACAATACTTAGAACCTTTTTCTTTTATTACTGATAGTTCTTTTTAGCTTTTCTCCACAAAGATTTTGAGTGTTGCAATTTCACCATCTTGAAAAATATGTATCTCTTTCTTTAATATTTTACCTTTTTATTATGGAAATGTTATTATATATACAGAGGTAGAGAACCGTGTCAAAAACTAATTATGTACTGTATGGTGACTGACATAACATACTACTAAAATAAAATAAAACAAAATATCATTTTGAGGAAAAAAAAGAAGTAAATGAACTTCAGGTACTCATCACTCAGCTTCATTGTCAATATTTTAGGTAATAATTTTGTTAACTTTTAAAAATTATATTACTGGGATGCCTGGATGACTCAGTCGGTTAAGCCACTGCCTTTGGCTCTGGTCATGATCCGAGGGTGCTGGAATCAAGTCCTACATCGAGCTCCTTGCTCAGCAGGGAGCCTGCTTCTCTCTCTGCCTCTGCCTGCCACTCTGCCTACTTGTGATCTCTCTCTCTCTCTGACAAATAAATAAATAAAATCTTTTTAAAAAATTATATTACTATGTGTCATCCTGAAATATTGATTCTTGAAATGTTTGGGGGATTAATTTATTATCAATCAGTAGGCTAGTCTAAAAAATTCCAAATTTTTATGAATTTCTGCATCTCGCGTTGTTAGCATCCCAGTGTTAGTTATACACATTTAAAATCAAACAAAACATGATTCAGCACTGAAAGTAGGTTGATGTCTGTAGGTAAAATATGATGTTTCCAGTAATATAAGCTGATATATTTCATTTTCTTACTTTATATTAACTAATTGTTCAAACACACTACTGTAAACTTGAAAGCTATTTATACCCTATTAAATACCTTGATCCTCACCTTTCACATTTTTTTAAGAGGACATTATTTACAATATATTTTTTTTCTGGTTTTAAACATTGTATAGCAAATTTTATGAAATTTTTATTTTGAATTCTCAACCTCTGTGTATTTTTATGTACTCTATTTTTTAATTTAAATTCAATTAGTCAACATATAGTACATCATTCGTTTTTGATGTCATGTTCAATGATTCATTAGTTGTGTGTAACACCCAGTGTTCCTCACAACATGTCTATCTTTGAGTCCCTAAGGATTGTGAGGATAAATAATGAACAACAATATTATTGCTAAAATTTAGGGCTGCTTTTTAGTATCCAGGAACCAGAAATATTTTTCTACTGTTCTATGTACTTGCCCAGTTGCCTTTTGGAATCAAGTGTATTACAATTCTGCGATCTTATATTTATACACATGCAATAGCATCAATTTCTGGAGAAGTTCAAAGCAGGAAATCAGTAAAGAAACTTTGGGTTCTAGTGCAGGATCTGCTATAAAATAGCCGAAGAGCTCGACAAGTCACTTTGCTTCTCTGGGGCTCTGTTGCTTACTTGTAAAATGTGCAATTTAGACTATGTAACTGTTAATTTTCTCTCAGCTCTAAAATTTGATACCTACCTACATTTTTCAAAATAAGTAAATAGATTTTTTTCTTTTTTAAACATCATATTCAAAGTTAAAGGAAATCTTTCCTCTTCTTCAGTGACTTTTACTCAGAGCTTAGAAAACTTGAGCTTTAAAAAGATCATTTGCCGTGTATGTACTTAAGAAATTGATGCTCTAGTGTATCTAAGTGCTCAGATGCGGACAACATCTTCTCTAGACTCTTGAGATGCTTTAACCTGCAATGTTACAAGATTCAGCAAAAATAGAAACCGATTACGTAATTATTACCTCTTGCTTTAGAATTTTATTTATAAGAAGAGGCTGGGTACCTTGGATTGCCTAAAAAGCATGGGCTCTAGAGTTAAAATAATTGCTTTCCTTGCAGACAATTGGAATTTATAGAAAAGAGCTGAAGTTAAAAAAAAAAAAAAAGCTCAGGTAAAACTATTTATTTTAACATATCATTAAACTTCATGAATTCAACATGAAAGTCTCTATCACCCTCTATAATTATTTTGTTATTATTAATTAAAAAGTCTTCAAAATTTCAACTTTTATTCCTAGTGAGGATTAGGTCTACCTTTAATATGCACCATGCAATATGGTACCACTTGCCACCTGTGATTACTGAACAGTTGAAATGTGGCTTGTGCCACTAAGGAACTCATTTTTAAGTTTAATTAAATTTAAATTCAAAATTAATTAATAACTTTTTAAACATTTGTGGAATAATTTGTAGGTGTGATTCTACCTCTCCAATTATAAATTTTATGAATAAAAATGCAGATTAATTATTTACGAAAAAAGTTAAGTGCCTCAGCAGAAGAAAACATCAAAGCGAGAAATCAACTTACAGAATGGGAAAAAAAAATTTGTAAACCATAAACCCAATAAGGAGTTAATATCCAAAACATATAAAGAATCCATACAACTCAATAGCAGTAAAACAAATAATCCAATTAACAAATGGACAAAGGATCTGAATAGACATTTTTTCAAAAAAGATATACAAAAGGCCAACAGGCACATGAAAAGATTCTCAACATCATTAGTCATTAGGGAAATGCAAATTAAATCACAATGGAATAACACTTTATTCCTTTTATTGTGTAAGTCATAGTGAGCTAGTTTGATTCATCAGGGAAACACTTTATTCCTTTTAGAGTGGCCATCACCAATACACAAGAGATAATAAGTGATATGGATGTGAAGAGAAGTGAACTTTTGTGCCATACTGGGAGGACTATAAATTTCTGCAGTCACTATGGAAAACAATATGGAGTCTCCTCAAACAACTAAAAATAGAATCACCATATGATCCAGCGATTTCTTTCTGGGAATAGATCCAAAAGAAATAAGAACACTAACTTAAACAGACACCTGCACCCACATGTTCACAGCAGCATCATTTACAACAGCCAAGACATGGAAACAACCTAAGTGTCCATCAATGAAGGCATGGCTCAAGGAGTTGAAAGTTACTCAGCCATTAAAAACAAGGGAATCATTTGCAGCAAGTGGATGGACTTAAAGGCATTAGGTTAAGTGAAAGAAGTCAGAGAAAGACAAATACTGTATGAGATCAGACTTGTGGTTATCAGAGGCAGAGAGGGGGAATTGAAGGAATTGGCACAAAAGTACAAACTCCCTGTTATGAAATGAATAAGTACTAAGGTTATAATGTACAACAAGTTGACTATAGCTGAAATTGCTATATTATACATGGGAAACTTGCCAAGAGTTCCAATCACAAGGAGAATTTGTATTTTTTTTTCTTGTATCTATATGAGATGATAGATGTTAACAAAACTCATTGTAGTAATCATTTCACAGTATATATATATAAATCAAACCATTACGCCATGTGCCTTACACATACACAGTGATGTATGCCAACTATTTCTTAATAAAACTGGGGAATAATTTAGCCCCTAAATTGACATTTCTTGAAAGGGAAAAATACACAAGAAAAAAATGTAAAATAATACCATTAATAAATCTTAAAATATTATAAGGATAATATTTTGGATATATGGATTTAAAATATATTACTCAAGTTAATTTGATCTGTCCCATTTTGGTTTTTAAACACGAGTATTAGAAAATTTCAAGTTACTTAAAATAAAATTATGTGGCGCAATCTCTACTTCCAGTGGACAACGCTGCTCTGGAGCACTGTGTCCTTTTGAGAGAATAATTTCTAAGCAGCACCAGTCCTCACTGTTTCCTTTGTAAACATTAAATTCTGGTAGTGAGTGAATAAAAAATAAAGAACACCTAAGCTCGATGAAATTATTTTTGTTAAGCAGACAAACTAATTAGAAGTATTTGAGATCTGTTTCTATCTCTAGATAATAAATTTATATTCACTGGTTGAATTTTAAACATATACCCAAAATTTTAGATTTGGGAAAGATCTTACTTTATCAAAATTAATTCTATGCAGAAGAAAGCATGCTTTATCTAATATTCCCAAGTTCATTTAAAAAGTTTGTGGTCAAATCAGAAGGAAAAGTTCCAGTCTTCAATGTATTCTGTCTAAGGGTGAATATGTATAAAGGAATTAAGAATTAAAATAACAATTTCAAGAAAAACTATCTAGCAAAACTCATAAAAAATGCTTTAAGATTCTCCAAAAGTCCTTTCTGCACATAAATGGTCACATAGAAAGTTCATTTTTAAAAAGAAACATCTCTTTTTCAAAGATGTTACTTATTTTCTAATTAATCAGTTTTTCTGTATCACTTTCCTCAAGTCTTTTTGAAAGCTGTATCCCCTATCAAAAGAGTTGTACAGTTACTATGGCCATCCATTGGAATACAAGTGGCCTAGAAAGGGTTAAGATTGGGAGCAAACTTAAGGCCAAACTGAAATCAAAAAGTTGCTGATGTGAAGTACCAAGTCTCCTGGGGAAAAAAACACACAGGCTGCACCATTGACTTGCCAATTAATCCAAGGAACCACATGGCCATTAGTTCGGGAAAGAGACGCTTGCTTGACTCTTTGCCTAGAGGTAAGAGCTAGGTTTGCAGCTGCCAAGCAGCAGGATGACAGAAATAAATGGTGGGAGAAATTAGGACTAAGAATATAAGTACTTCATTATCTTGGCTTGGCTTCAGAGGAATACCTGAATGTCAAACTACAACATCTTGCATACTGTACCGATTAATTCAAAATATGAATAATTTTCTAAGTATCTTTAAAACAGCTTCATGGTAGGTACATTCTGTTAATCCCAACAAAATTCTGAAGCAGGTCTTCAAATTTAATAATTGAATACTTGAAGGTGGGCCATATCACTTTCCAGAGCTATAAACAAGTTTCACATAGTAATTTCAATCAAGAAGTTATTAAAACTCTGCTGGTTAATTATTAACTGTACATTAATCACTATCTTATTTTTGTCATACTTGCCTATTTGCTTGTTTGGGGTGCAGGATGCTTTTAATGGCTACATGATTAACTTTTCTATGGAATTTCCATGTTTTAAACGATGCAATGAAAGTCACTGTATTTGATCCTGATGCTGAGAAATTTCTAACAGCTCATAACTACTCCAAAGTTAATTAAGAACATCCTAGATATGTTCTTTGGGGAGGTATTTCAAGGTAACCCATAGGAAAAAACTCCACTGAAAGCATCCAACTGTTTGAGAGCTGAAATGTCAACTCTGTTCTTTAAATGTATTTCAGCAAAACACAAGGGTATTGGGGTATGAAATGTAACTAAATAAAGTCATTGAAACTATACTTAGAATAATATTTGTACCTCTCTCTCACCTGCAGTCACAGAAATGTTGCTGTACAATTAATATATTATAATACACTAAAATGTTTTCTGTCAGAGATACATTGCCTTATTCTACATTATTTTCTGTCTTAACCATGGCCTGGCTGATGGCACAATACCTGGGATGAACTCTCAGTCTTATAGAATCTAGCTGGGTACCACTTTGCACTATGCCACCCTTTTTGCACTGAATCAGAACGAAAAGAGTCTCAGGCAGTCGACAGCTTCATCACTGCTTCCAAGTTCAGGTTGGCTGGGCTCCCAAATCTCTTGGGGTGTGTTGGCTGCCAAAGCAAATTAGTCTCACTTTATCTTTGGGGCAGTGACTTTGCTAACTTTATTGGCTGTGTGGGGCCTAGGCCTTCCAACACAAGCAGGTGACACATTAGAAAAAAAAAAGAAAGAAAGAAAGTATAGTAAAGATATTGATCTCCTTCCCACTCAAAAATGATAGTATAGAAAGAATAATTGGAGAATCTAAGAGGGAAGAAGAATCCAGTTAGAACAGATGAAAGAAATCAGGGCTTAAATTACAGTTCAAAGTGGCCAAAAGACCAGTATAGAATCCCTACATGACCGATATTAGGACTAAATTTACAATCTGAAAAATGTTAATAGCATTGGTGAAAGAGAGGAAACAATAGATCATATCCAGGATATCATGAAATATATATTTTTAAAAGATGATAGAGGGAAAAGAATAGAATGAAAGAAGCAATCAAAGGTGGAAATCACAGAAAAATTGGACAGGCCTGAATAAATCAATCGAAGAGTTATGTAAGGCTAAGAGAAATGTGCCCAGATAAAAATGTTTTAGATACACTGCCAGTCTACAGCTTCAGTCTCCCAAGTGAGTGGGAAAACTGTGTGTGTGTTTGTGTGTGTGCACGTGTGTGTGTGAGAGAGAGTGTGTGTGTGTGTGTGTGTGTGTGTGGACTTGTAAATGCATAAAGAGAATGCTATATTTATTTCAAATATGCAGTTTGTGGGACACAGATGGTGAATATATATACACTTGTAAAAGTTGTACCTCAAGTTGCACTGACCCAAGAATTTGTTAGCTGCTGACAGCTTTTCTCACTGTTGCCATGTTCCCTAGAGATCAAGGGCAAAACCTCAGAAACCTGAATATCACCAGATATTCTTATTTGGTTGTCTGAGAAGGGCCCAGGATAATTTCTATTCTAATAATACCCATCTCTAATAACAAAAGAAGAGACTTTCTTAGGTACCACCACAGACCCAGAACATTAAACAGTATTTGGCATGTGATAAATAAATACCTTATATAAATAAATACCTTATAAATAAATGTTATAAATAAATAAATAAATATCTTATAAAGAGCTCATGAGTGAATAAGAGAAAAATTACTAATCATTAAATAGGTGGATAATATATACATAATTCTGATGCAAAACTTTCCATGGACCAAGCTTCCGGGAAAAAGTGATCTGTAATCTTTAATTTAAAAATGATGAAAATTAATATTCATTGCCACTAGAGACACTGGCGATATGCAACATCTAGTTGATTGAGATAACTCTGATTTACTAATTTAGGTTTAAAAAGTAATTGGGTACCATATCAATTATTCCCATAAAGGCTTTTCCTACCTTGGAGATGAAACAACTTTTCTTTCAGTTGTTAACTCATACGCAAGTGGTAAAGTTAATCGGATAGGGTATAAGCTTGCTTCACTTTATAGTAATCCTTTACTGCCTATCTTTTCAGCTCCAGAGTTAAAGTCATGGATTCTCTGAACTCCCTGCCTATGTTGATAGCAACAGCACCAATGACAAATGAATTTCATGAGAGTAACCAAGTACTGACCAAGGGTAAGCTGATAGCGTGCCTACCCAGGCAATCTGCTCGTGGCCTCCCCCTTTTGTTCCATTCTCAGTAAAAGGCTATAGAAAATGAAAAGTTAAGTCTTAGCAGGGCTCTGGAGAGGCTTCCAGAAGTTCAGAATTTGGGGACTTAATATTGAGTCAGATCCCCTTTATGATCAAAGGCACAGAAGACATCAAAGGTGAAAGGTCATTTCAACCTCTGTTAAAACTGCTTCTCAGTTGTGACAAACTTTAAAACAACTCTACCCCCAAAATGATACAAACAGTATTGGTTTTGGAAGTATTCTAACTGCAAAAGCAAGAGTTCTGCAGAAGTAACAATAAGGAGAAAAGCTGCTTTTGTATCTGTTGTAAATTTTTGACAGAGGACTTGAAGTGAACAGTCACATTTATATTTAAAATATAGTACCCAATAAAAGATTGAAATTTAAAGTAAAAAGCTATCAGGATTTGGAGGGGGTAGAGTTCAAATTTTAGTTGAGGGATCAAGGAATTCTTAAAAGAGCCAGTATTTCAATGACTTGCATGTCGAAGGTACTAAACAAGTATTTGTTGTCAGAATATTATAGAGATATTCTGTAATAAGCATGAAATATGAGAACTATTTATTATCAAGCAAATTTCAGAAATTACTTTTAAGATGTAAACCTGAATTTTTTTTTAAGATTTTTATTTATTTATTTGACAGACAGAGATCACAAGTAGGCAGAGAGGCAGGAAGAGAGAGAGAGGAGGAAGAAGGCTGCCTGCTGAGCAGAGAGCCTGATGCAGGGCTTGATCCCAGGACCCTGGTATCATGACCTGAGCCGAAGGCAGAGGCTTTAACCCACTGAGCCACCCAGGCGCCCCTAAACCTGAATTTTAAAATCACTGACAAGGTTTTTCATGGCCTGACTTCTGTCTACCCCATCTCCTTCATTTTTAATTATATTCTTCTGAATCAGCCACATTTATTAATTTCTCAAAGCTTAATATTGTGTCCACACATTGTGTAATATTTTCCTATTATTCCTTTTGATATAATATCATCACATTAGATTTTCTCTGCATGTCTTGAGGCAATTTCACTTACGGTCCCTTAGAGCCCCTGGTGATCAAGTGAAAGAAAAGGCATTTCCAGCTGGTATACAGTATCTACACCTTTTCAGAGTCCCCAAATTACGTAAGGCACAGAGGTATCTGGCTTTATTTTGGTATTATGAATTTTTAAAGTGCCAAAGGCACTTTAAAGGCACATATCAGCTGTTTTCTCCTTTTTCCTTTTTCTTTGCAAATTCTCAGGATCTCAGCATTGGGAGAAGACTGGAGATAATGGTAATGACAGTTAAGTTATTGTTTAACTTCCATCTCTGATCCTAACTTACATTTGGACAATATTGGATTGCCATATTGACCTTTTATCTTGATGAGCCTCTGACTGAAATGGTCTAAGTCCCTGCCACTCTGACCCCTTAGAGGACCACAGCTTACAGCAGAGAAAAGGGTAAATTAAGAATTCAGCTACTTAAGATGGGAAAGGACAACAATCTAGACATAGAACCATAGGACATTTGAGGAGGGGGGAACTGAGTAAATCTCTAGGTAAAGCAGAGACTTTTTTTTAAAGGTGAGTTTGACATTAAGGTTTGATACATGCAAGGAAAACTGAAATAATGTTAAGAAAGGTTAAGACAAAGCTATTAAAATAAAGTTTCTTGTGTTTTTTAGAAGTGCCCACAAAGGCAATCCCAAGTGAAGAGTCAGCTCATGTCCCTTCCCTTTTCTCATTCTTCCACTTCCCTGCTTTGAAAAACATACCCAGGAGCTGAATGTCTTGACTCATAACAGCAAAACGAACTAACACATGTCATCCTATTGGGGATGACATATATCACTGACAAGGTACAATACGGAGCCAAGTGAGTCTCTATCAGGATGTTGCATTTTTCTTGAAACTTTATTTCCCAGCAGTAACCCCACTGAACCAACCACAACTTCATTTGCTATATGAATAATGACTTTATTTGTCTTAGTATTCTATTGTCTCTGTGGTCTCCAACAAATAGTATTTGTCTTTCAAATTCTAGTTAGTTAATATACAGTGCACTACTGGTTTCAAGAGTAGAATTCAGTAGTTCATCATTTACATACGACACCCAGTGCTCATCCCAAGTGCGCTCCTTAATTAATGCCCAAACCTCATCTAGCCCCTCCCCCAGCCCCACCTACTTCCATCAACCCTCAGTCTGTTCTCTACTGTTAAGAATCTCTTATGGCTTGTTTCCCTCTCTCTTTCTCCCTCCCATATGTTCATCTCTCCTTAGTTTCTAAAATTCCAAATATGAGTGAAATCATATGGTATTTGTCTTTCTCTGATTGACATATTTTGCTGAGCGTAATGCTCTCTATCTCTATCCACATCATTGCAAATGACAAGATTTCATTCTTTTCGATGGCTAAGTAATATCCTATTGTATATATACCACATCTTTATCCACTCATCAGTCAATGGACGTTTGGGCTCTTTCCATAGTTTGGCTATTGTTGATAACACTGCCATAAACATCAAGGTGCATATACCTCTTCAAATCTGTATTTTTGTATCATTTGGATAAATACTTAGTAGTGCAACTGCTGGTTAGTAAGGTAGTTCTATTTTTAATTTTTTGAGGAAATTCCATACTGTTCTCCAGAGTGACTGCACAAGTTTGATACTATTGGAAGCACTCTTGTCCTCTTATTTTCTATTCTTTAGAGCATGCATATATGAATCTAACTACAAAAAGAGAAAAGAAAAACACAATAGCTGCAGATTGATTCAGAAGTATGTTGGGCTACAAGAAAATGGATAATCCCTACCAGTAAGGATTGAGTAACTCTCAGAAAGTCTTTGGCTTTTACTTTTCTCCTTTCTATTAAACCATGCTCATTCTTCACTATGCATACATTTATTTACCTGAGAGATCAATAGAATGTGCTGTTCATACCTGGAATAACAAAACAGAAGTACTCTCAACAGAAAAGTGAGTGTGCAATAAACCAGTTCTCCAGTCATAGTATAGTAGTAAAACTAGAAGCATTCTCAATGCTTTAAGATTGAATAATAGTGTCAATGTAAGTATTAACAGTTGTATGGTTTGGGTTGGGAAAGACAATGAAACTGTTTCAATTCAAAACAATTATGAAAATCTAAGTGAAGAACACCAATGTATTTTTTACCCCTGAAGGACCTGTATCTTGACAATACTGTACTCATATTCTGTTTTTTAGGTTCATGCTTTAACCCACTGAGCCACCTAGGTGTCCCTACATTCACGCTGAACTGGTCAACATGGTAATGGGTTGGGCGGGTTTCTGACACTTCCCTGACCCCTTTACTCTTTCAATCTTAGGACATTGTTTCTAAGGTAATACATAATTAAACTCTTCCCCTTAAGTTTCACCTGCTCATTTCTACTGTATGTAGAAGTAAAATTCACTTATCGTAAATACTTGCATTTGTTTAATGGTCTATTTGACCTTCTAGGCACTTGCATTCCAGAAAGTTACTTTTGTCATTTCATTTTATAGAAAATATGAAGTCACTACAAGCTTAAAGACTGAAGAAACTGAAGAAGGACACCCTAGAAACAACATAGACTAGAAACTGACTGGAATTTTTTGTAATGATATTTCAAATTAATAAGATTACAAGATTAGATACTGAGAAATATTGGTATTGAGAGATATTAGACTCAAGGTAGCAAGGTTTGGTAGCTGAGTGGACTGTACAAAGTAACAGAAAAACCAATAGTAATTCTTAAGTTTTGTTTCTGTTTCCTTGGGATAATGGTAACATCACCAACAAAAATGATGAATTTAAGGCAAGAAAATGATTTGATGATGAAAAAGATAATCTTGTTTAGAACATGTGAAATCTGAGATATTTCTGGAGATGGGCACATAAAAATATTTTCATTCCACACATTTCTTCTCAGCTTCAGATCCAAGTATCTTTCTGACACTTCTTCTCAGGAGTCCTAGAATTAAAGCTGACTCAGGGTGACCAACACTTATTCATGTTCTGCTCCTAGTTCTCTCCATTATTTTAGTTCAGAGATGGTAGGTCAAAATAGGGATACTGGGGCACCTGGGTGGCTCAGTTGGTTAAGCAACTGCCTTCAACTCAGGTCATGATCCCAGGTCTTGGGATGGAGCCCCATATTGGGCTCCTTACTCAGCAGGGAGCCTGCTTCTCCCTTTCCCTCTGCCTGCTACTCTGCCAGCTTGTGCTCTTTCTCTCTCTCTGTCTGTCAAGTAACTAAATAAAATTTTAAAAAGAAAAAAGAAAAAGAAATAAAAATTAAAATTAAAAATAGGGTTACCGGATTCGGCAAATAGATTTGATTTTCACAGAAATGACAATCTCTTAGTACATGCATGTCCCAAATATTGCATGGGACATCCTTATGCTACAAACAAAACAAACAAAAAAATTGCGTATATGAAGTTCAAATTTAACTGATGTCCTCTGTTTTATTTCACAATCTTATTTAGAAGTCAAGATTTTATGAACACATCTTCTTTCACATTCTCTCAATGCTTTTTCCACATCAATCTAGCACCAAGTCCTGATGGTTTTAATCCCTAAATATCTTTTGAATCGTCCATGAATTCTCCCTTTGGTGCCACAGGCAGCAGGTTGAGCCACCATGATTTTTCACCTAGAACACCTCACTAGTTTCTTCACGGTTCTCCTCTACCTTTTGGCCTCCCTTAGCTCTTTCCTCCAATCTATACCTGGTGTTGTATTTTTTAAACAAATATCTGTCTGTCATATCACATCTCCCCCTCAGAGGACTTGAAAATTTAATCATAGGGTAAAGATAAAAATTCTTTGATTTGACATAGCTTTGTGGTCAGTTAGATCTGACCTTTCCTGACTAGCTTCATCTCAAATGTGCCACAGCCACACTGGTCTTTCAAGATACAAACAATCCAGGACATTCCTGCAAAAGGCCTACACACCTGTTTTGTCTGTAGTTTGGAACAATTGTGCCTCTTTTCACTGAGTTAATGTCTACTATCAGTCTTCACATCTCAATTTAACTATCACTTCTAACAGCAGATTTCCCTGGTCAGATCTTTTTATCACATGCTTTTATAGCATTTGTTCTCATAATCTTCATGACTGATTTAATTTTACATTGCTTTGTGTGACCATTTAATTTTTATTTTCCTGCAAGAACCAAGGCACCATGATGGCAATGACCATCTTGTTTTCTTCTCACATTGACAGGTCCAGAATTAACCCTGGTGTGGAATATATACTTACCATCAAATAAATATCGGTTGACTGAATAATGTATGGGAAATATTTCAGAAAAGGAAGTGACATTGGCAAGGGGGCCTAGGGGGAGACTTGAAATGGTGTATTGCATAAAACTTTGTGACACTTGGTTAGAGATAGTGAAAAGAGAAGAGGAAAGGGTGATGATTTAATCACGAAGATTTTTTTAAATCCAGAATCAGGTAACTGGTTAAGGACTATAAAGGGGAAGAAAAGGGAATAATCAGGGTAAAGAATCAAAAGCTTCAGTAGGAGTTGATCAGCATTTTCAAACACTGCAGAGAAGAAAAAAAGAAAAAAAGAATCTGTACTTAATGTATCAGTTAGGGGGTTACTGGTGATCTTGTACGAAGAAAAAAAAAATTAATGGAGGAATAAACAGTCAACTGCCAAACAGCCAACTGCAAAATAGAGCAAAAGATGAGGTCAAGCTTCTGTTTTGAAGTATATATTCCTGAAACCCTTCATGTTGCTGAAACCGATTTCACTTAGAATTTAAAAGAAAAACAAATAGATACTCCATGCATAATGTGTACACATAATTCTCTGTAATCATGTTAGGTATATAAATAGGAACATTATTTGTAATTATAAGAGTTTCCAAATACAAGGGAAAAAGAAAAATCAAACAGTTATTTAGTGTGCTCTGAGTGTGCAGATTAATACACATACATGTTTTGGTAGAAAAGTAAAAATCTGTCAGCTGTCAGCATGTAACAAAATCATAAGACTACTCACCTTCCACCAAAAAAGACCTATCTTTTTTAAATAGAAATGCTCTCTAATTGTTACACAATTATAGCAAAGGGTATTGAACAAAAGAAAACTTTTTTTTAAATGGGTCCAAAATTCTTGTAATACAGTAGAAATCATTTAAAAGTCATAATAAGTTAGAAAAGGCTTAAGCTTCTTTGTGTACTTGACCTGGAGTATATGTGTTTTCATAGACTCTAATATTGAGCTAAACATAGGCACTATTCACGTACTTCCTATGATTATACACCATTATAATTTTTGAGGAACTATGTTATTTATCAGTTTCTTTCACAAATCTTTCATGAATTATTATTTTCCTTTTGCTTGTTCACTTAATGCAACATATAGCTTCCAAGCATAATAGATTAAATTATTAAAAACAAAAAAACATCATGAGAGATATATGCCAGAATTTCATCTTGAGGCATCTTTCTTCTCCCACTTCTTACTATAGTTTCTTTGAGGTTAAAAGGGAGAGCCTTTTTTATACCTTGATATTTCTTAGCTGTTCTTCAGTGCAGCCAGTGGAAAGTTTAAGTGAAGGGACACTTTAGAGACAGCCCCGATTCTCTGACAAAGGGACTCATCCTTTACTAAAGACAAATAGCTTTAAATGCCAAGAATGGAAAGGGTGTAAACACTGTAGAAAAAATGCTCGTTTTGGAATAGAGTATCAAGCTTCCCTCAAATTGAACCAGAAATGAAAATTCAGCACTACGCCATTTTTTTTATCCCCTTACATATTGTTACATGAATGAAGAATTATTGCAGAGAAAAGCATCTTTACTTTTACTGCTATTGCCATATGCCTTCTATGAGTAAATATATCTTTCATTATACTACTGTATATTGGTGTTTTAAGATGCGCTTTTAAAAAACTGTATTATGTCTTGAAAGTACATAATAACCATATTAAACAACTTTATTTTTCCAAGAAATGGTGCATTTTGTAAGTGTTATATACTGTAATCATTTTGCATTTAACATGAATTGAACAGGCATTCTCCTTCAGATGAACTTTCTTGTGACAAACTTTGAAATTGACAGATTAAAGCTGATCTGAAGTTGTCAAAATACGGTATAGCTGTGGGCACAAAATATGCATAAAATTTTATAGATGGTGGACTGCTAGTTTGCACGGCATCTATGTTAGTAAACCCACTGCTGGTTAAACTAATAGTGTTACAGCCTATCTTCCACGGCAGGTGTAAATGACTTTTAGCACATCAATAACTAGTTTATAATGATGTCCCTTCAGTTCTTAAGGCTTACCATTGATTTTGCGTTTTATGCAAAATAACACGTATAATCTCCATACTTTGTCATAGGATGAGTTTTAAAATAAGCTAAACATTTACCTACTTAGGGAGACTCTATTAAAAATAGAAGACTTAGTCAATTATTAAATTATCTGCTAATTACTCCACACGACAAAAGGGATTCCAAGTTATAACTTTCATCATACACAGATTAGCATTGAAAGTGATCATTCAAGAAGACTCTGATATGTAAATGAACCCATGTAAAAAAGTCTCCCTGAAATAGCTATTATAATGTGGACAGTTCAATGATTTGGAAGGTATTCTATGAGGAATATTAAATTAACTGAACAACTCCTCATGGCTGAACTAGTCTTTAGTAAAGGCTACTGATTTCAGGATCACCATCAACATCACCATTATTATTCATAATAATGCCTTAAATTTGTATAGCTCTTTACAATCTGAAAAGCACTTTTACATGTAAAGTAATCCCTCTCCAATTTTAGTTCCTATTATGTGAGTTTCAAATATATGCAAATTTATTTCTATATATTTTTTCCGCATCTACTAGAATATCAGTTCCACTCACTTCTATTGAAGATCACTTTGAAAAAGAAAACTGGGTGTTGGGAACCTCTAAAGGAATTTAAAGTGGGTTGTCCAGAAATAGAGATGCTTACAATAGAATCTTTGAAAAGATAAAGAAATAAAAGGAAAAAAGATTCAGATCAGAAAACCACATCAGATGAGAAAAGGAATGGAAGTGAGAGGGCTGATGACAAGAGCTTCAGCAGGAAATTATTTTGGGTGAGATTTCTAAGAATATATAACCCAGGCTACAAGGAAGGCCATTTGTGAAATACCTAGTCAGTAATATTGAGGAAATCACATAAAGCGATTCAATAGTTTTTCTGCTTAAGCATTCAAGTTGCTCTATCTCCTATAGTCCACTTTCAGACATGGGAGATGTGAATTAACAAACTGGAGTCATAAAACTACAAAACCATCATGTATTTCTTGGAAGGCACAGATATCATAGAGATTTTTTAAAAAGCTACTCAGTGTGCTTATTATGTGAAAACTGAAAAACTAATATATAGCATCTTCCTTATTTTTTTATCATGTTATGTTAGTCTCTATACAGTACATCAGTAGTTTTTGATGTAGTGTTCCATGATTCATCGTTTGCATATAACACCCAGTGTTCCATGCAATATGTGCCCTCCTTAATATGCTTTACCAGATAGCCCCAACCCATATCCCCAACCCCCTTCCTTCTAAAGCCCTCTGTTTGTTTCCCAGAGTCCATACTCTCTCATGGTTCATCTCCCCTTCCAAATCTCCACCTTCATTTTACCCTTCCTTCTCCTAATGTCCTCTAGGCTATTCCTTATGCTCCGCAAATAAGTGAAACCATATGATAATTGACTTTCTATGCTTGACTTCTCTCACTCAGTATAATTTCCTCCTGTCCCATCCACGCTGATGTTGGATATTCATCCTTTCTGATGGCTGAGTAACATCGCACCTTCTTTAAAGGGCAGAGAGGAAAGAACCTTAGGTTCTTTTATCATCAAGTACAAGATGATAAATGAAAATGGTGCAGTATCAATTTTTGCTATGCTAAAATGTATAAGCTGTCATTAATTTTTAATACTGATATCTTAATCTAATGTCCCAACTTTGTTTCTGTAAAAAATGGAGTTGTGTATCTACAACTCCAAACCTCAGTTCTTAAAACTTTTTTATTTTCCATTTCAATAATTAATTGAACACTACTGAGAAAATTTTAACTTAAGATTCACAACCATCTTTCAGTGTAAAAGTTAATTTCTCATGATTTTCTGGATGGTTTTCAAATCATAAAGGGAAAATAGTTACAATAAAATTGATAAAGGAAACTAGGAAGGTTACTTTCAAACTTGATCTCCAATTGGTAGGAATTCTCATATTCTGAACAACACTGTTGTTAGACGAGTGCCCATAGAGGAATCATACCTCCAGATATTCATACCTTTGTGTGGTCTCCTCCCACATTGAGAATTGGTCTCATCATGTGATTTGCTTTAGCCAATGGAACATTAGGAACATGAACCAAGCATGGGCTTCTTAGAGGTCTGCTATTTGGAACATACTTCTTTGGAACCCAGAAACCACCATTCTCTGGGGTAACTCAAGCCAGAAACATGAAATGGCTAGAGGACAAGCAAGAAACAGTATCAACATTCACAGCCAAGGTCCCACACATATTGTCCCATTGACTCCATCCCACTATCCCTGTCTCTCATTTGATCCCTGCTAAATTTCCCAACATTGTAAAACACAGTTTTGAGCAAAAAAAAACCACACTGTTTGTTTTGAGCCACTGAGTTTTAGAGCAGTTTGTCAAGCAGCCACAGATTTTTTATAGTGCTTGGTGAGTTTCAAAATGTAGGGGATGATAAAATAAAATATCAGTAATTACAGAGGCTTAATATTTTTAAAAAATCATAAAATGGCCTCTGATTACCCATGACTCTTTAATTTTAATTGTACTTACTATTTTTACCAAAACATAGTTTCATTTGAGTTTAAAAACAATACAAATATGTATCTTGCTTACTTCAACTGGCATAAATGTTATGCATAGCTTTGGTTTTTAAAATTTAGACAAATAATACATTTTAATAATTTGAATGCTGGCATGTTCTATCCTGGTCAAGAACATCCTTTATTCCAAAAAACAAGAGAGATTTAAATATGTTAAATTTTAAAGCAAAGGACCCTAAGAATGTTTTCTTCTTTGGACAAAATGACTGGTATTTCAAATAATCAAATTAAAGTTTTAGACACAAAGTATCTGTTTTACATTTGTATAAGATACACATTTATTCAGTTCTCTTCACAGATACTGAATTGTTTTTGGTGACCTATATTGTCAAAGTTATAGTGACATCACGTATAATTCAAGTGCAAATATTCCTAAATGATTATCGAATAAAAGAAACCCTATGTTTGATCACATTTCCATTACTGCATAAATTATAAAATTAGAGACAAATTCTTCTACAAGTGATAAATTTGATCTCAATCATTATAATGCAGTTAATGTATTTTGACATGTATATAAAGAAAAAAAATAAGCCATAGTTTCTTCTTACTACTTACTACTACTTACTTACTTCCTTCTTCTTACTTGCCATATATGTTCTGTGATGCAGAGTAAAAATGGGGTAGATGATGCTTTTTTATTTTTTTTAAATGGGAAAGATCAATGAGGGCCTAAACCTAGAAGAAAATCGGTAAGAGTTATTGCTGCTTTATAATTTCCTGAATCTATAAGAATGATACAGAATTTAATTGTGAGTGAAATCAAAAGTTCATTTTCATATGCTGCCTTCCCACCCCCCAAAAAACTTGGGAATTTGTCATCCTTATTTCTCATTCGTTTACATTTGTTTTATGTTATTTATAATGCTTTTGGGAAAGCTGTGACTTTTGACAGTTGAAAATGAACCAAGAAAGAGAGGGAAGAGGCTGCTGAATTTAGAAATATGAATTTAATCCAACATAAACAGAAGTAGAATTCAAATTCACATAATTTCACAGTAAAATTTTGCACACTGGAGGTGCTACCTATCAATGAATATCTATATTTGTCAGGACATGTCTTGTCACAGGTAAGAGAAATGCATCATTAATAATCTCATCATTTGAAATTAAAATCAATTCATAAATAATGAAGATTATTTACTCAAGAAACTAAAGAAGCTGCTACCTTACAGAATCAAAAATGTTTTGGACAACACTTTACAACAATTAACTTTACAGAAACTGAAAATTCAGTGATACTGTGCATGAATCATTGATTCTTTGTAGCTGTCATATCTGTATGAAGGCAATACAGTAAGTCTGCACAATCACTTAGTTTTTTTTTTTTTTAAGATTTTATTTATTTATTTGACAGACAGAGATCACAAGTAGGAAGAGAGGCAGGCAGAGAGGAGGGGAAGCAGGCTCCCTGCTGAGCAGAGAGCCTGATGTGGGGCTCTATCTCAGGAGCCTGGGATCATGACCTGAGCTGAAGGCAGAGACTTTAACTCACTGAGCCACCCAGGCACCCCTCACTTTGGTTTCTTTTAATATCACTACCCAGTACTATGGTGAAATCAATGACCGGTAATCTACAATCATCATTAAAACTGAAGAAATGATAGGTGGACTCAATTAAATCAATTTATATGATTTGAACTAGCTTCTCTCTCTTAAAAGACTTCCTCCTACAATTGGTTCAATTTTTTCATGTGTTGCTATAGTACATATAAATGCATATCTATTGAATTAATCTTCCCTGTATATATAAGTTGTGTACTATTTTTCCTATTCTTTGTTGATTTTTACCTTGGTATATATTTTTTTTTAATTTTATTTATTTATTTGACAGACAGAGATCACAGGTAGGCAGAGAGGCAGCCAGAGAGAGAGGAAGGGAAGCAGGCTCCCTGCTGAGCAGAGAGCCCCATGTGGGGCTCGATCCCAGGACCCTGAGATCTTGACCTGAGCCGAAGGCAGAGGCGTTAACCCACTGAGCCACCCAGGTACCCCTTGACCTTGATATTTTTTAAGAATATTCATTGCACATAACATTCTAAAGAATTAAAACTAATCAAAACTATCTGACATTTTTTTTTGCTCATCAGATTTGAGAAAAAAAATTAGTGACATATAAAATTCTTACATAATGAGCTCTATAAATTTCAGGGTTTATTCTAAATCAGAACTCATTCTAACATAAAGATCCATTTTGCTATGTTTTCTTACATGACCCTGTACAAAATTTAATGCATCTATAAATATATATATGAATATATAAAGCATGCAAAACAACTTAGATTTGAAGTTTTTAAGATAATCCTTGAGAATACTATGTCTCATGGTTTGGGCATTAAAGACAAAAATAGAGTGTGAAGGAAGGAAGGAAGAAGGAAGGGAGGAAAGAGAGAGAGAGACAAAGAGAGAGACAGAAACAGAGAAGAAAGAGAAAGAGAGAAAGAAAGACAGACAGACAGATGAGAAAGACATAGTCCAGGGGGAAACCAGAAGGGTCTAGAAGCTATGTGTTAATTCAGCACAGGGGGAGGGGTTCAGTAAGTAAAGGCATGGAGATATTGTGAATGTGGTGAAACACTGCCTCTGGGGTAAGAGAGGAGGAGAAACAGCCATAAAAATTTAAAGGGCACTGGAAATTTGCTCAGATGCCAAAGGGAATCTGTGAAAGAATTTATTGGATTCCCTGCATGAGAAATTTAAAGTTCAAATACAGCATCTCTGGGCTTATTGACTGATGCACTAAATGAACAGGAGATGTCTTTGCGTTTTTTCTATTGACAGATGCATCATATATTCATGCACGCACACAAATCTATATACTTCTGCATATAACAAAATAATATATTTAGGATAAATTCAAGTACAGAATTCTTTTCATTTGAACTTGTTACATAAAATATAATTTTTACAGAAGCACTTCTAGTAGTTGACTCATTGAGATTATTTAAGAAACAAAATATTTTATGCAATAGAATATTCTACATATTTATGAACCACTTGCTTATTTGTAGCATAAACTATCATATAATATAACGCTTGTCAAAGTCAAACTTGCACCAGACAAAGTTAAACAGGCAAGAAAGACTTTGTTCAAGACTATTTTCAATAAGGAAAATAGCTCTGCCTGAGCTCAATTTCACAGAAACAAAGAGATGAAGCTTTTTTAAGAGCTGAGGTGGGAGGAATCCAAGGCCACCTGCATTTTCTAATTGGCCTTACTCAAAAGAAAAGTAAACTTTCTCATATCTTTATGACAAGAGGTAGTTTTACAACTTGGAGGAAAGTGTCCCAAAGAAGTTAGGCTCCTATTCTCCAAAGAGATTGGGAAATAGGGGCACCATCTTCCTTGATGATATATTTCAAAGAGATGATTCCCCGGTCCTTAAGAAAGATATTCCTGGGTTGTAAAATTAGCAAGAAGCTTTTAAAAAGATTTACCTCTCAGAGGGGCAGAGAAAGAATTTATAATTACACATTTTCTAAAGTAAATGGTCTAAGAAAAGGGAGGTCAGAGGCCTGGAATAAAGAGGAAACCTATCTGAAGTTAGTTAAACTGAGGGGAATATTAAACCCATCTTGGTTTTACTACGGAAACATTTCATGTTTAAATGGTAGTTTGATATGCATTTCTCTCTGTTGTTCAACCCATATTAATTGATCCTTGCATTAATATGTGAATATATAAAATATTTTTAAAATTTTATGTGAAAACACAATCTCATCTCAGATTACAGATCTTTAATGTCTGCATCTGTTCCTACCATCCACAGATCTACAATCCTGAGACAATTTTAATGGTATAATCATTTTTCACTTGGGTTTTGTACCAATGAATTTTTAAAAAGCAAACCAACAAGCCCTGGTCCCTAAACACTTAGAAAAATTAAGAGGAGTCTAACTTTTTTTAAAAGATTTTACTTATTTGAGAGAGTGAGAGAGCACAAGAAGGAAGAGCAGCAGAGGGAGAGGGAGAACAGAACTTCTACAGAGCAGGGGGCCAAAGGCAAATCCCTAGGAGCTGAACCATGCAGGGGCCCCAGAAGTCTAATTTTTTTAATTGTAGTATCTGCTTCTCAAAAGTTCTATGAGTGTGCTTATTTTTTTTTTTAAGATTTATTTAATAGAGAGAGAGAGAGAGAGCACAAGCAGGGGGAGCTACAGAGAGAGAGGGAGAAGCAGGTTCCCCATTGAGCAGGGAGCCCAACATGGGGCTTGATCCCAGGACCCTGGGATCAGGACCTGAGCCAAAGGCAGATACTTAACTGACTGAGCCACCCAGGTGCCCCTACTAGTGTGCTTTGAGAAATAATTTAATTTTGAGTATATTATCATAAGATGAACTGACAGGAAAATCTTTTAATAAACATTATGTAAAAAATAGAAGAGATTTTTTTCTTTTCTATTTTAACACTTCTTTTTAGGCATAATATAATTTTAGTATTGGAAGAAAACAGGTACCGCACAGAAAAAAATTTTAAACTCCTTCAGACCCCTGGTTGCATTCAAAGGAAAATCACTGTCGTTTATAAAAGGTATCATACTACACATTAGCCAAATTCAAATTCCTCAGGAGGCTTTCTTCTTCTCTTGGCTACTGATATTTAAGAAGAGAAAATAGGAGGTCAAGAATATCTGGGATATCTGAGTTGAATATGAGAATGAGGTCAAGCTTCTCAAACTACCCAGGGTTCTCTGTTACCAGCAACTCCAATGCACCTTTGCTAAGAGAACATTTCTCCCATGAGTGCCTTTGAAAATCACTATAGATGATGAGAGATATTACTGAGGTTGTATTCTGCATATAAATTTTGTAAAGGTGGGGGAAAAAGAAATAGTATTTTATACTGAGGGGTAGAGAAGGGAGCAGGGGTGGGAAGATAGGGAAACAGGTTGATGGGTATTAAGGAGGGCATGTGTGGTGATGAGCACTGGGTGTTACATGCATCTAATGAGTCATTGAACACTGTATCAAAAACTAATGATGTGGGGCGCCTGGATGGCTCAGTGGGTTAAAGCCTCTGCCTTCGGCTCAGGTCATGATTGCAGGGTCCTGGGATCGAGCCCCGCATCGGGCTCTCTGCTCAGCAGGGAACCTGCTTCCCCTTCTCTCCCTCTGCCTGCCTCTCTGCCTACTTGTGATCTCTGTCTGTCAAATAAATAAATAAAATCTTTAAAAAAAAAACTAATGATGTACTATATGTTAGCTAATTGAACAAAATAAAAATAAACAAATAAAAATTTTAAAAATAATAAAAGATACTAAAAGAAAAAAGAGAAATAGTATTCTACAACAGCATTTAGGTACATGGTAAGTCTTCAATAGTCATTTTTCAATGGAGGAATAGCCTCATTTGACAAATATCGAAGAAAATTAATAGAAGTAAAACTTGCCAATTTTATTTATAATAAATTCAATAAATATGTTTTTGAACATCTACTAAGTTCCTGTCATTCTTACACTTTTTTTTTTTTTTCCAAATTATCAGGAAGATTGACTTAAGGAGGCTAAATCAGCCTTCAGACCACTGTATAAGAAAGCTAGAGTGTTCCCTATCCACCATGTATAATGGAATGAACTTAAAGCAATCCGTTTTTCTTAGGACATAAAGTTGGGAGTCAGATTTTACGGGAAGCTGCTGGTACCACCTATTCTGAAGGCTCAAAGTTTGTCTCATTTTACATGGAAGCCTATTGTTAATAAGCTGGCTTAGAAATCAGTAGAATAATGTTGAGTTGTTATTTTAAGCAGAGTCAGTCTCATTATCAGAAGGGATGTGCCTTTTTCATGGGATCAGACTATGCTGACAACTGTTGTAAGCAAACTTGTTTTGAAGTAATTTTTACAGAAACTTACCACAGCTGTTACTAGTCTGTTCACTCGCCCCTGTTATCTTACCCCTGACAGAAGAAGTGTTCATAAAAAAAGAGGACAGAATGGAGACTGAGCCTATGACAGTGGACATCGCAAGTTAGACAGGCATATTTTTGATGAAGGAGGTACTGGCAAAACCAAACCTTAGAGGTTAGAGAGGTTCTTCCAGTAGAATGAAGTGTGTGAGCCCATGCTTATGCATATGCAGGCAGGGTTAGACGGGCATGGAGATTTGAGGAACAGGGATAAAGATCTGGAGGGAAAGCCTAACACTTATGAACATCCCCCAACTCTCTTTGTTACAGGAGAATGAATTAGGTGGTAAGAGAAAACTTGGCCTCTCATTTTTTGTCTTCCTGCCATATACATCTATCGAGGTCAACCTGAATTCAGTTTGAAGAGATCATTGGGAAACAGATGGTAGCCACTTCCTGACCACTTTGGGTAGCACCCCTTCCCCCCAAACTGCATCCCGGTGAAAGCATGACGTTAAACAGATAAAGGAGAATCTCCACATTTACTAGGACGTCTTTTAGGAAGCCCAAGAATAAAGGAAACCCTCTGCTAACAACAGCGAAGGAAAGGTGAAGAAGAAGTTAGCAGGGAGTCTATAAATAAATGACGCTTCTGATTAGAGGTGCCTCGTCAGCCCTGGCAACATTCACCCTTTGTTTTTCTTCTTTTTTGCCTACATTCCAGACTTTCTTTCCCTTCTTCTTATATAGTAACATAATCTCTAGTCTCTGCTTGGTGCTGATATGATTTAGATAAAGGATAAAAAATGGATGATCTACAGTTCTGGCCTTCCTTGTGGTTATTTATAATCCCAGAAGAGCTTGTTAAAACAAAAGGATTGAGTTGCCAATTGGAGGAAACCGTGAGCAAGAAATCTACATTCTGCCTCTCGTTCCTTTCCCCTATTCCTATGACCCTACCTCTTAACTCACCAAACCAGCTCACTGCAGATCAAGATGTTTCCCAGCAGTTCCTAGCTACAGACCACTCAGCAACCATTCCTCATATACTCCAGTGTCTCATACAAAAGATACAGAATTTCTTTATAGAAAAAATTAAGTAGAATCAGAGAAATTTTTTTGCAGTAATTCAGAATTGGATCATATAAAATGTAATATAAAATTATTTTTAAATTGATGCATAAGTGTGCATAAGTGTAATTTGAAGTAAGGAGAAGCAAAAATGAATATCAGAAAATAAACAAGTAAGACTTTTCAATAGTTCAAAAGGGTACAAATCCAGGGTAGGAATTGAGTGATTAGGAAATTCTTCTCTGTAACGTATCAACAGTAATATTGCACGTGAAGCTCTTCGGAAATCACAAAACATTATTAATGACTTTGTCAGTATCTCATCTTTTAATTCCATCAAAGCTAAAGTCTTATTCCTTATTTTCACTTTGATTTCATGACCAGTATTTTACTAAGTTATTCATTCCATATCAACTACTCTTAGTTATCTATCCCTAACCTGAGGGATAACTGAAATAATCTTTAACAAGTAGCTGCACATTTGAACCAGTTGTGAAACTAAATATCTTTGAAAAAAAATCAGTAAAAATTAGATGCATCTCTTCTCCTACCAATGATTGTATATTCTCTCTGTATCTGTATCTGTTTCTGTCTCTCTGTGTGTGTGCGTGTGTGTGTAATAGAATTCTATTTAGTACATTATCATGATGGTCATTAAACATTTAAAAGACAATTTTGCCATTGTCTTTGTTTTTTGTACCTCAAAATCAACTCACCATTCAGGATTTGGATATGTATCAACTTTCCTTAGACATAGTATTTTAAGAATATCCTTTTGTTTTGTTTTCTTGTTTGTAAATTGACAATAGGTACCAATCATTATAATATAAATAATATATAAACTCATTGAGTGTTTATGATGTCCCTTGAGCTTCGTGTATTAAATAATTTAATCCTTACAACCATCTTAGAGAATCAGTACTACTCTTTTCCTGTCCTGAATATGAGAATACAGGGGCCCTAAGAAATTAATTAAAATTCCCCCAAGTTCCCACAGAGATGGATTTTCTAAGGGAATGTGGCTCCAGACCCCAGTCTCCTAAAAGCTATCAAAATTTGCCTCTTGTATCTTATAAACAATAGACTGTATCTTGGGAGAAACGTGACTGCGTGTGGGGAAAGGTAGGAGACTTTGTTAGATAATGCTTTACAATATAGAAAATGGTACATAGTGGTGGAAGCTACTTTAAAAAGAGTTGAGTCAGAATGGTCAATAGATTTAGATATTTTTCAGAAAATATTTTGCATTTGATTCAAAGGATAATTCAGAAGAGTAAGATGTAGCCAAGCCTGCATGTTTTGCAAAGAGTTCAGCCTAATGTATATAGAACAAATTATAGATTAGTGAAAGTTGAGTAGACATATAATTCATCTTATACTCTGAGTCATGGAACCTCAGTCTACAAAAGGGAGTTGGGCTACATCATCTATATGGTCTTTTTTAATTCTAATATTCTATGATCTTATAATAAAGGAAAAAGAAAAGAAAATTTGCATTAAAACCATTCAACAAATACATTTGGTATGGTTTGATATGGTATGGTTTGATAATCTTGTGTCTCAGTATTTCTTTAATGATAATGGAAGTACATAGAATATTTGCCTTTTAAATTTAAAGCAAGGATTAATAAATCTAATAAAATTAAGAAGAATATAATTAATAAGCAGGTATTTATTGAATATTTATTATGCGCAAAACACTAGCTGATGCTGGGAAACATAAAATGATTCTGAATTATGGGTCCTCCATTATCAGGATTTTAATTTTGAGTAAAGATTTAAGATCAACATGCATCAAATAGTTTAAATATAGTTTAAATATCATTTAAACTATAAATAGTTTAAATATAAATAGTTTAAATATCATTTAACAATTAAGCTGCTTTAATATGCAAGTGACAGAGAATTCAAAGAAGCTCAAGCAATGTAGATCCTGCAGGGGAAAAGAAAATTTGCTTGAATAAGTAAGCAAAGTGGGGCAAGTTTCTAGAGGAGTTTGGATTTTAGTCTGGACACAATTTGACAAGCAGCAATGGCAGAAAGTGGAATGTATTAGAGTAAAAAGAGAAAACTTGGGAGTTGGGACAACAGGTGTAGGAGATGGTTCAGGAAATGGGTACAAAGATTTTGGCTTACTGCTCAAAGAATGAAGTTATTGCTGGAACTCAGTGCATTCCACAATCCACGCCACCTCTATGAGTTTAAAAAACTAGAGTGAGCATTAGGTTGTGTTATGAGCAGAACCATTTGTGAGGCCAGAGTCATAATGGAGGACCATATTATCTTTCCTGCCATGGAAGCTGGAGAGAGATTTCAATTATGAGTTCCAAATCAGAGACTTTCCTGGAATGCTCACGTTTGTTGGAAGTATCCAAAGAGCCATCAGTTCACGAATCAGTCAGTCTCAAGGGTCGCCAGTGCATGCACAGACTATTCGAAGACAAAACTATCAGTTCATTGTTGTTTTGGATTTAAGAGCAGGAACACATGTCCTTCAACTTGTGTGTACTGCTGGCTGACAAGAAGACCATGGAAGGGGTGTATGGTATTGGAGGAGAGACTAGAAGTAGGCTTTCTTAGGAAGCCCCTGTTACTTAGAGAAGGTTGGAAGCAAATGGAGTTTGGTTCCTCTTTACTTTTAGAGAATGTCTGTTTTCTGAAGTAGAAAGGATTTCTTTGTAACAAGAAATTTTAGATAGGAATCAGAAAAACTTTTTTTCTTGCTTATGTCAATGTTGATCTATGTGTAACCTTATAGAAATCACTTTTGACCCTAAAATTCCACATTCTCATTTTTTTAAGCAAGAATAATACTATGTACTTCTCACAGAGATATGTAAGTTTTCATAAAATAGTCAAAGTACTGTCCAAATAGATTACTAAGAAATATGAGTTAAATAAATTATCTTAAATACATTTTTTACTGAAATCTACATTTCCTTATGTGCTTAATTTTAAATTAAGCATGACTGGTACAAATTTAAAGGGCATGCTTAATATTTCCTTCACAGAAAAAAAAAAAATTGGAAGAAATGTAAAATCATCCCTCAGATTCTGTATTCGGTTTGGAACCATATTCTATAAAAGAAAATACATTCTACACTCCCAAAGAGAATGCCAAAAGACAAGTAAAGCAGTCATGCTGATCCTACCTTTTATATCAACAACAAGAAGAATAAACCTTCGTGCTTTCAACCAGTTTTGAATACAGGAAAGCAGCGGGGCCTAGAATCCTCTTTCATCACCTCAGGTTGTGACATGATTATTCAGGAAAAATCAAATTGACTTTATAACTTTGGAAAGGTACATCTACAAAGAAAAGAACGAAATGAAAAACTGTAAATTATAGTTCCCTACTTGAAAAGGCCAAATAATTCATCCCGGTCTTAGGAATATCTCCTATGATTCAGGGATGGAGAAATGTTTCTGTGAGAAAAATGCTGAAGTTCAATGACCGCACCTAGTAAGGGTTTCATAATTCCTTATATTTGCTTGTTTTTTCATTAATAGGAACAATAGAAATAACTTAAAATATTAGCCACATGTGTGTATATCTATATCTGCATTTCTCTATCTATAGAGATCTACAGAGATTCTACAAATAGAGATTCCTCATAGGATAAAAATTGTCCTTGCATCTGATAAATTTTGAAAAGATTGTTAAAACAATTTCTTTATATATTTTTTCCTTAAATCCATAATTCAAGTCACAAAGGTGAAAATCATGTGATCTGACCACAATGTGGTTTTTTTGTGGCTTGCTAGGAAAGATGCCTACTGGAGGACAAATGCCCTTATTTTCTTCACATTCTAAGCTTCATGTATTTTGATTATGCAAATAATGGTCCATAAATCCTAATAGGGGAAAGCAAGATCATTCTCTGAAGAGCAGATAAGAAGCTCAGTTAAAAAATCCCCTTCTCACAACACTTGTTGATTCAAGTGTGAGGTCTCGAATTTCACAGCCATTTGCATCCATGAATAAGATTACAGAGAGAATACTCCTCTCTTACATTTGCATTGTCACCTCTTCAAACGGTGAGTGACTTGCTCCAGAAAATTCTAAGTTATAGCCTCAAATAATTTAATACTGCCCTCTAGAGGCATTATAATAGCATTAAATTTGCTCCTTCTGGTGTGGTTTTATTAAATTTATTTCCCTAAATTTTAAAGCACTACTTTCTGAAAACTCACAAGAGACAAATTAACGTAACAATTTTCTAAGAGTACATCCATTTCATATTTAATTTGCAAGTATCAAATTGTTGGCCAGGTAGCAATGTATACATTGGAGAGCCCCAGTTGCTATGGCTTTTCCATGAACCCTGAAGCACATGGAAAGGAAAGTCAGTATAAACAAACCACCCCCCTGTCCAAGAATACCTTAATTAAAATTAAGAACTTGAAAATGATAAGCATTTCCTTCCCTCTAAGAAGAAACTAAAGCAACAAACTAAGAGCATTTTCTTCAAGACATGAGTATAGGCAGTTTGCTAAAAGGAGTCTGTGAAGAAGAAAAATAAGATTGCTTTTAGAACTGCATCTTTGGGAGACTTTGATGGGCAGATAAATAGATTAAGCAAAGTTAATTTGGATTTACCATAAAAAATTAGAAAATATATTAAAAGAGAAGAGGATACTCAGATATCAAGGATTTCTGTGAGAGAAGAAAATCCAAGTAGCATTAATTTTAGATACTAAGAAATCAATAGAAGTTGGAAAACTAAGATACTTTGAAGATTTCATCATAAAACATCTGGTGGTTTGAGAACAAAAAAACAGGTCATAGAGTTCTTATTTTAAAAGAAAATTTCCATGTTTTCCACATAGGCCTGGAAGAAGAAATTTTACTTTATAATTTTTAGTGATAGGAAATGGTGTGTAATGCCTGTTGTCTTTCTTGTTGGCACAGAAAAAGCTTTTTGGAAATAAAATTCAGTTCTGTTTTCTCCAATAAAAACCAATTTCTGAAGTGCTTATATTGGAAATGTTGCTTATTATAGTACAAAGTAATATATTACTAAATCTACCACATTGTATAGCAATTTCAAAGAAAGTACTTGTTGAAAAAAGATTACTTGACAATTATCTGTAAAATAAGTTACTTCCACCCATTTTTCCATCTTGTTACTAGAAATCAGTAATCTATTCCCATACCTGGAAACTAACAATTTTTGCATATCAGTAAATACTGTACACAGAGTGAAATATAATTAGAAAAATAAGTATTCAGAGTTAAATTTTGTCAACTTTAAGCTATTTGTGCTAAATAAGGGTATATGCAGAGGGAAATTTATCTACATTTGCAAATATATTCTTATTCATATAGAGGTTATAAAATCTATATAACATATAATTTAAATTACACACAGTTTAAATGACTTTCAAAAAAAGGAAATAAATAACTTGTTTCTTTGAAAGGAATAATTACTAAATTATTGGAATGACTTTATGAGAATTTCAGAAAAAAAGAAATGCATGAAGAAATATTCTGGATTTTAGTTAAACTATTTAATTTTAGAGGACAACATCAAGGTAATAAAAAATATTTATTTCACAAGTTTAATTAAAGTTCATGCATTCATGCTTTATCTCCCTCCTGTCTGGATGGCCTTAAATAATCATTCAACCAGTATGGAGAGGTCTAAGAATGTTGCAAGAGATATAAAACTATAATTACTAATGGAAGTCAGGCGTAAACATAACTATCACATATCATTTATTTAGTAAAGTAAAATAAAGAAAATTAGAAATAATTAAGAATAACCTGACTAGCAAAAGAGGGTTGGCAAATTCAATTATATTTACATATAAGTAGGATAATATCTAACATAGGCTAATCACATCTTTTAAAACCTGGAGAATGTATGCTAATTCTCTACAAGTATAATGAAATGATGCACGCAACTACTAGGTGATTATGCTGACAAAATGGAGTGTGGTTGGTGGACAGGCATTACTGTGTTGCTACATACAAACAATTTTGAGGGTGTATGACACAGAGAAGGGAGTGGGAAAATACAGAAGAAAAAGCTGTGTATTCATCCCTTGAACATTCTAGAGATTTCTTAAGAAATAATGACTAAAATACTACCTTCAAGATATTCTATACTCCTCCAAAATAATTCTTGAAACTACATAATAAGATCTATGGGGTGAAATTACTAAAGCAATCATTTTATCTGAATGAGACAATACATTTTACCAGTCAGCCAAGATGAAATACCTTATTTGAAAATTAAAATGTATGTCCACTTATAGGAACAGAAGAAAATAAGGACAGAGAGATTATCAAGAACTGTGTGTTGGATGGTGGGGCGATTATTGTTGATGTATTTTCCTGAAATTTTCATTGATCCAGCTATTCAGAGAAAATGTGATGACATTTCAGAATTAGATGGTATTAAAATAAGCATTAGGTGCTAATTTTAGAGTGATATCTCAAATACTGCAAATATATTTTTCCCATTATAAGTAACACACAAACAGTATTTTTTTAATCAAAAAATACAATTGGAAGTGGTTTTAGACATCAAGTATTTTATCCTATACAGTTATTTTATGTCAAAATTTATACATTGTAAAGATCTTACTTTTTATTTTAATTTTTTTTTACTTAAGATCTTACTTTTAATTTATCACTCTGTGTTCTAAATGTTAACAAGCAAAAGAGCATTCATCCAAATACATAATTTACATATTTTAAAAGGGCAATTGATTGGTGTTTTTCTACATTGCTATGTTTTGAAATCTACTTGGACAGTCTTCTTAATACTGACAATTAGGGAACACTGCCCTATTCTTTAGATGTGCCAACTATAAATCTCCTTATCCTCCAGTCTGATATCCTCCATATTTTTTCTTTTCCTATAAACAAGTGCAAGTTTTTGTCTGTGATTTTCCTCCATCTCTTTTCCTTTGTCTTTTTTCTCTACCCTTGTACAGCTGTTGCTGTATGTGAGTTCCTGCCTCACTTTTGCAGCTCTGGGAGCAGGTGTATTATGAACTCCCTAAGGAACACTGGACATCCAAGTTCAAATTCTGGATCTAGGGCTCTCCCAAGGGAAAACTGGCTGGTTTCATGACTCTCTAAGCCTCAGAGTTATTCTGCAGACCAATATATGTATGCTAAATGAACTTTTCTCTCCTAATTTCATTACAAATATGGTTATATGTTGGCTACAAAGTGATTTGCTTTTCTCAAAATATTGTAGTAAGGGCTATTTGGCTTTTAGTTTATAACTCGAGAAAACTCTTCTTCCTGAGATCACAGACTTCCTCCTAATTTTAAAATTAGATCATTCAATAGCATTTGACTCATCCTTACTTAAAATTCTCTTTTCTCTTGACTTCTGTGATACCATCCTGCTTTAGTTTTTATTTTCAACTCTAAAAGATTCTTGTCAGTCTTCTTATCCTCGTATCCCAGATTTCTATTCTTACTTCGTGTCTCTATGTCTCAATGTTGCTGCTGCTATTGTTTTTCTGAATGTGGTTTCTTTTTTTTCTTTTTTTCAATTACAGAGGTCCACTTCCTAGAATGAAGTACATAACCCAGATACCTTGTGTGACTTTCAACTGCATAAAAGTATCTACTGATGCTCTCCATTTGTATGCACCCCCAGATACCACATATTAAATACGTCAGAACTAAATTCTTCATATCCTCCTAAGTCATCTCTCCTGTGTTTCCAGTGTCTTAATGGCTCCACCAACCATTCAATGCAGGAATAATCCAAGACTCTTCCTTTTTACCTTCCCTCTACATTAGTTAGGGTTCCCGAAAGAAACAAAACCAACAAGATATATAATATAATAGAGAGATTTATTTTAAGGAATTGGCTCACATAATTGTGGAGTCTTGGCAAGTCCAAAATCCGCAGGGTAGGCTGGCAGACTGGAGATCCAGGGAAGAGCTGCAGTTCACACCCAAGTTGGCTGGCAGAATTCCCTCTTCTTCTGGGGAGATCAGTCTTTTTTCTAGGAAGGCCAAGTGAGTGAATGAGGCTCACCCACATTATGGAGGATAATCTGCTTCACTCAAAGTCTGTTGATTTAAATCTTAATCTCCTCTAAACAATGCCTTCACAGAAACATCTAAAATAATGCTTAGTCAAATATCTGAGTACTGTGGCCCAACCAGGCTGACACATAAAATTACCCATCACACTCCCTCATGAAAAAATTGATTACCATTTCCTAACTATTTTACATATTTATATCTATGTTCAGTCTCTTCATCCCTTTACCCAATAACCCAGGCTATTATCCCCTGCCTTGACTATTGCAAAATTCACTTAACTCTCTGACTCCAACATTTCTCTCCTAATCCGTTCTCCACACTAAGTGGAATGATTATTTTCATTATGCTAATTCTATTTTTAAAATTATTAACTACCTCCCCTTCACTTCCTGGAGAGTCCAACATCACCAGCATGATACATAAGTTCCTCATTGATCTGATTGTTGAATGTTTCTAATCTTTCCTTTCACCATTCTTCTAGATACCCAAACCTCCAAATATATTAAATTACTTGTAGTTCAATGTACTGACTGATTTATGAATCCATATACTTGTAAATACTCTTCTGTTTAGCCTATGTCCCTAGTGCTTCTCTGATTCTTTCTTTTCTTGGCCTTATTCATGCTTTAAGATTCAGCTCAATCACTACCTTCTGCAGGATGCCTTCTATCGTATCATAGGGATTAGGTAGCTGTCCACTCATTCAATTACAGGAGCAGCCTGTGTTCTATTATTAGCTGAGTTAATACACAGAAAATGCTTAAAACAGAGTCTGGAATAGAGCAAGTGTTTTTTACTATTGGCTGCTATTACTATTAATAAGAGTATTTATAGCTGTCACAACAAATTGTATGCTGGGTGATTTGACCATTGTTCCAAAAATTACCTTAAAGGTTAATAAACTTTTCCTATCCTTGTATATTCTCAGTTCCTAACACAGGTGTGACACACAATAGGTAATAAATATGTGTCAGTGAATGAAAGAAATTTTCAGTACTAGAGACATATGATGTTTCCTGAAAAAAATTCCTTTGTACAAAAAATCTCAGGCCCAATGCCAGATGTCTCAGACTTCAAACAAGAATAGGTGAATTTTTCAATGTGATTTTACTAAAAGCCTTAAATAAAATTAAAACAGAATTCATTACATATTATGGACATTTTGACATTATCTTTTGCCAGTCATATATCTATAGAATATATGATATATTACTAAGAATACTTCAGGAAATGGCTATGGAATAAAATGTCACTAAAATTATCTCAATCTTCTTTCTGAACTTTCTAGGTAATTTGCAGATTACTTTATTCAAAACCTTACAATACACATTGTTATTTTCTTTCCATCTAATTGTACCACATTTTAACTTTACAGAAATCTTCTTGTCTTTTATAATTTACCAATCCTTTTTTTTTCCATTTCTGACTCCTAAAAAAAAAAATCTTATAAAGAGTTCAAGTCAACTTTGACCCATGCTAATGGCTTAAGAAGACAGTGAGTGATAGGTGAAATGTAGCAATCAACTTCTAGTTTCTTTTATTTTAAAATAAGTGGGAATACCCTTTAAATAAGGAAGTACATTTATATTTTTATGATCATAAAAATTGGATTTTTTACATTATTTAAAAATTATATGGAGGAAAAAAAAACTGTATTTATATCTTTTTTTTTAAACTCCCAATCTCACTTATATATTCTGCTTGTGTATTTTTGTGTTTTGAAAGTTCATTATATGTTCTGAATATATGTTCTAATATGTTTATCAGACATGTGATTTGCAAATATTTTCTCAAATATTTTCTCTCAACAATTCACAGGTACACAGTACAGGGGTTTATTTTAATGATGAGGAAGAAGCAATCCAACCAAAATATATAAGAAATTTAAGCTTTTTGCAGTTAATGAGTGGTCTCAAAATTCACCCAAAAAAAACTGACCTCAGAACAAGGAGAAGCAGACCAATCCAAAACCAGAGTTGAAAATTTTTTAATTTTATCTTTGTAACTATTAAAACAGAAGGATATAGAATCAGTAGAGATATATCAAATTAGAACAAAAGGAATAGCAAACGACCTTACGTAAATCTACAAATCTGTTTCTAATTGTACTTTATTTTCAAATACACATGGGGTATATATAAAAATTTAATACATGCTGAACCATAAAAGTAGTCTCAAAAAGTATCAAAGTATTTAAATCATACATGCATATATACTTATTTAGAACAAAATGATAATGTTAGAAATCATTTTTTTAACTTAGCATAAAAATTAACATATGTTTAGATACCAAAGAACACACTTCCAAAGAACACACAAAACTAACCAGAAATCACAGTTGAAGTTATAAAATATTTTGAACTGAATTACAAATATTGCATATCAAACTTTTGTTATGAAGCCAGAGATAAGCTTAGAGACAAATTTGCAAGTTTAAGTGCAAAAAAGAATCATTTATTGTGATAACAATTTCAAGAAGTTAGAAAAAAAAGAGCAAACTAAACCCACAGAATGTACCAGAAAAGAAATAACAAAAATAAGATGAAAAGCTAATGAAGTAGGAAACATGTCAACATTAGAAAAAAACTTGAACAGCCAACAGTTGGTTATTTGGAAAGACTAAGAAAACCCAGAAATATTGATTGAGGGGGAAAAAAAGAGAGAATCACAAATAACCAATATCAAGAATCAGAAAGAGAATATCACCACAAATAGAGAAACGTTACTAAGATAAAAAATAGGGTTGGGCACCTGGGTGGCTCAGTGGGTTAAAGCCTCTGCCTTTGGCTCAAGTCATGATCCCAGGGTCCTGGGATCTGCATTGGGGCTCTTTGCTCAGCAGGAAGCCTGCATCTTCTCTCTCTCTCTCTGCCTGCTTCTCTGCCTACTTGCGATCTCTGTCTGTCAAATAAATAAAATCTTAAAAAAAAAAATGGGGTTTATGAACAATTATATGCCAGTAAATTTGAAAACATAACTTATCAAAACTGCCAGAAAAATGAGTAATCTGAAGAGTTTTATAGCTATTAATAAACTGAATTCATAAAGAAAAAACCTACCCACAAATCTTAAGGAGTAACTGGGTGGCTCAATCAGTTAAGCGTCCATTTTCAGCTCAGGTCGTGATCCCAGGGTCCTGGGATGGAGCCCCACACTGTGTTCCCTGCTCAGTGGGGAGTCTGCTTCTCCTTCTTCCTCTGCCCCTACTCCCCTGCTAATGCTCTCTCTCACTCTCTCTCAAATTAATAAATAAAATCCTCTTTAAAAAAAGAGAGAGAGAGAGAAACTTAGGATAAGATTGCTTCACTGGTAAAAATTTTTCAAATATGTAAAAAGAAAAATGGAAATTTAAACAAACTCTTCCAAAGAACAGAAAAATAAGAAATACTTTCAAGGTCATTCTATGAAAGCAGCGTGACTGTGGAACCAAATCTGGAAAAAATACCATAAGAAAGAAAATTACAGGTCAATTTCTTTTGTGAAAATGAACCCCCAATTTTTTTTTTCATTTTTTTTTAAATTTTATTTATTTATTTGACAGACAGAGATCACAAGTTGGCAAGGAGGCAGGCAGAGAGAGAGGAAGGGAAGCAGATTCTCTGCCGAGCAGAAAGCCCTATGCAGGGCTCGATCCCAGGACTCTGGAATCACGACCTGAGCCGAAGGCAGAGGCTTTAACCCACTGAGCCACCCAGGCACCCCTGAACCCCAAATTTTAAACAAAATAATAGAAAATTAAATCTAGTAAAAATTTAAAAGTATTATACATCTAGGCAACATTAATTTTATATCAAGAATGCAAGATTAGTTTCATACTAAAAAATAAATATATGAGTTAAGGAATAAATGAAAAAATTCATATAACATTTCCATCAACACAAAATTTGTTAAAAATTTTCACCTAATCAATATAAAAACAGCAAACTAAAAATATGAGAATTCCTTAATCTAGAAGATATTTTCAGTATATACACACACATACACAAAATACACATAATCAGAATATATATACTCCTAAAAATTATAGGCAATATGATATAGAAAATAGGCAAAAAATTTCTTGAGTAGACCATTAGCAAAAGAGTACGTCCTAACATCCAATAAATATGAAAAGGCACTCAACCTCATTAGCCACCAGAGAATGCAAATTAAAGTCATGTTGAGGGAGCCTGGGTGGCTCAGTAGGTTAAGCCGCTGCCTTCGGCTCAGGTCATGATCTCAGGGTCCTGGGATTGAGTCCCGCATCGGGCTCTCTGCTCAGCAGGGAGCCTGCTTCCCCCTCTCTCTCTCTCTGGCTGCCTCTCCATCTACTTGTGATTTCTCTCTGTCAAATTAATAAATTAAAAAAAAATTAAAAGAAAAATAAAAATAAAGTCATGTTGAGATTGCCCTATATAACCACCAAAGCTTCTAAAATTAAAAATCATGAGAGTACAATGCTGGTGAGGATGTAAAGCAAGTAAAATTCTCATATGTTGTTTGTGGGAAAACAAATTATCTGCTAAGGTATCTGCTAAACTTGAATACATACAGACATACATATATGCACACATACACACAATATATACATTCTTGTAACAGTAATTCAATTCCAAGTTATATACACAACAAAAATGCATACATATGCACACCAAAATATGCATTTAAATGCAAAAATAATGCAGACAATCTAAAAAGTTTACCCACCACTACCCATCAATTTAATAGGTGATTAATTATATAATATTCATACAATGGTGCATTATAAGGTTAAACAAACAAACTACAGAGAAAAATCTCACAAAAACAAAGTTGAGTGAATGAAGCCAAATAGAAAAAAGAAAGAAAAAAAGAAAGTCTAACTAAGCTTAAAATTATTGAATTAATACAAACTATGTTCTCTAACCAAAACAGAATTAAGTTAGAGATCAGTTAACAGAATGAAGTTTGGGAAACTTCACAAATTTGTGGAAATTAAGCAATATACTCATGAATAGCCATTTAAAGACAATTATTCTTCCTTGTCAAAAAATTACAAGAAAAATTGGACAATACTTTGAGAAGAATAGAAATAAAAACACAGTACAAGTGAATTTATTTGGTGCAGTAAAAATAGTGTTCAGAGGGAAACTTATTCCAGCAAATGCTTATATTAAAAAATAAGAAAGATTTTAGGATGAAATATTCTGAATATATCTTTCTTATTTTTTAATATAAAGCAACAGAATACACATTCTTCTCTAGTGCACATGGAACATTCTCCAGAATAGATCACATCCTCGGTCCTAAATCAGGACTCAACCGGTATCAAAAGATTGGGATCATTCCCTGCATATTTTCAGACCACAATGCTCTAAAGCTAGAACTCAACCACAAAAGGAAGTTTGAAAAGAACCCAAATACATGGAGACTAAACAGCATCCTTCTAAAGAATGAATGGGTCAACCGGGAAATTAAAGAAGAATTGAAAAAAATCATGGAAACAAATGATAATGAAAATACAACGGTTCAAAATCTGTGGGACACAGCAAAGGCAGTCCTGAGAGGAAAATATATAGCGGTACAAGCCTTTCTCAAGAAACAAGAAAGGTCTCAGGTACACAACCTAACCCTTCACCTAAAGGAGCTGGAGAAAGAACAAGAAAGAAACCCTAAGCCCAGCAGGAGAAGAGAAATCATAAAGATCAGAGCAGAAATCAATGAAATAGAAACCAAAAAAACAATAGAACAAATCAACGAAACTAGGAGCTGGTTCTTTGAAAGAATTAATAAAATTGATAAACCCCTGGCCCGACTTATCAAAAAGAAAAGAGAAAGAACCCAAATATATAAAATCATGAATGAAAGAGGAGAGATCACAACTAACACCAAAGAAATACAAACTATTATAAGAACATACTATGAGCAACTCTACACCAATAAATTTGACAATCTGGAAGAAATGGATGCATTCCTAGAAACATATAAACTACCACAACTGAACCAGGAAGAAATAGAAAGCCTGAACAGACCCATAACCAGTAAGGAGATTGAAACAGTCATTAAAAATCTCCAAACAAACAAAGCCCAGGGCCAGACGGCTTCCCGGGGGAATTCTACCAAACATTTAAAGAAGAACTAATTCCTATTCTCCTGAAACTGTTCCAAAAAATAGAAATGGAAGGAAAACTTCCAAACTCATTTTATGAGGCCAGCATCACCTTGATCCCAAAACCAGACAAGGATCCCACCAAAAAAGAGAGCTATAGACCGATATCCTTGATGAACACAGATGCGAAAATACTCAACAAAATACTAGCCAATAGGATTCAACAGTACATTAAAAAGATTATTCACCACGACCAAGTGGGATTTATTCCAGGGCTGCAAGGTTGGTTCAACATCCGCAAATCAGTCAATGTGATACAACACATCAATAAAAGAAAGAACAAGAACCATATGATACTCTCAATAGATGCTGAAAAAGCATTTGACAAAGTACAGCATCCCTTCCTGATCAAAACTCTTCAAAGTGTAGGGATAGAGGGCACATACCTCAATATCATCAAAGCCATCTATGAAAAACCCACCGCAAATATCATTCTCAATGGAGAAAAACTGAAAGCTTTTCCGCTAAGGTCAGGAACACAGCAGGGATGTCCATTATCACCACTGCTATTCAACATAGTACTAGAGGTCCTAGCCTCAGCAATCAGACAACAAAAGGAAATTAAAGGCATCCAAATCGGCAAAGAAGAAGTCAAATTATCACTCTTCGCAGATGATATGATACTATATGTGGAAAACCCAAAAGACTCCACTCCCAAACTGCTAGAACTTGTACAGAAATTGAGTAAAGTGTCAGGATATAAAATCAATGCACAGACATCAGTTGCATTTCTCTACACCAACAACAAGACAGAAGAAAGAGAAATTAAGGAGTCAATCCCATTTATAATTGCACCCCAAACCATAAAATACCCAGGAATAAACCTAACCAAAGAGGCTAAGAATCTATACTCAGAAAACTATAAAGTACTCATGAAAGAAATTGAGGAAGACACAAAGAAATGGAAAAATGTTCCATGCTCCTGGATTGGAAAAATAAATATTGTGAAAATGTCTATGCTACCTAAAGCAATCTACATATTTAATGCAATTACTGTCAAAGTACCATCCATCTTTTTCAAAGAAATGGAACAAATAATGCTAAAATTTATATGGAACCAGAAAAGACCTCAAATAGCCAAAGGGATATTGAAAAAGAAAGCCAAAGTTGGTGGCACCACAAGTCTGTACTTCAAGCTCTATTACAAAGCTGTCATCGTCAAGACAGCATGGTACTGGCACAAAAACAGACACATAGATCAATGGAACAGAATAGAGAGCCCAGAAATAGACCCTCAACTCTATGGTCAACTAATCTTCGACAAAGCAGGAAAGAATGTCCAATGGAAAAAAGACAGCCTCTTCAATAAATGGTGCTGGGAAAATTGGACAGCCACATGCAGAAAAATGAAATTGGACCATTTCCTTACACCACACACGAAAATAGACTCAAAATGGATGAAGGACCTCAAGGTGAGAAAGGAATCCATCAAAATCCTTGAGGAGAACACAGGCAGCAATCTCTTCGACCTCAGCTGCAGCAACATCTTCCAAAGGCAAGGGAAGCAAGGGTAAAAATGAACTATTGGGATTTCATCAAGATCAAAAGCTTTTGCACAGCAAAGGAAACAGTTAACAAAATCAAAAGACAACTGACAGAATGGGAGAAGATATTTGCAAACGACATATCAGATAAAGGACTAGTGTCCAAAATCTATAAAGAACTTAGCAAACTCAACACCCAAAGAACAAATAATCCAATCAAGAAATGGGCAGAGGACATGAACAGACATTTCTGCAAAGAAGACCTCCAAATGGCCAAAGACACATGAAAAAGTGCTCCATATCACTCGACATCAGAGAAATACAAATCAAAACCACAATGAGGTATCACCTCACACCAGTCAGAATGGCTAAAATCATCAAGTCAGGAAATGACAGATGCTGGCGAGGATGCGGAGAAAGGGGAACCCTCCTACACTGTTGGTGGGAATGCAAGCTGGTGCAGCCACTCTGGAAAACAGCATGGAGGTTCCTCAAAATGTTGAAAATAGAACTGTCCTATGACCCAGCAATTGCACTATTGGGTATTTACCCTAAGGATACAAACGTAGTGATCCAAAGGGGGACATGCACCCGAATGTGTATAGCAGCAATGTCCACAATAGCCAAACTATGGAAAGAACCTAGATGTCCATCAACAGATGAATGGATCAAGAAGATGTGGTATATATACACAATGGAATACTATGCAGCCATCAAAAGAAATGAAATCTTGCCATTTGCAACAACATGGATGGAACTAGAGCGTATCATGCTTAGCGAAATAAGTCAAGCAGAGAAAGACAACTATCATATGATTTCCCTGATATGAGGAAGTGGTGATGCAACATGGGGGCTTAAGTGGGTAGGAGAAGAATAAATGAAACAAGATGGGATTGGGAGCGAGACAAACCATAAGTGACTCTTAATCTCACAAAACAAACTGAGGGTTGCTGGGGGTGGGGGTTTGGGAGAAGGGGGTGGGATTATGGACATTGGGGAGGGTATGTGCTTTGGTGAGTGCTGTGAAGTGTGTAAACCTGGTGATTCACAGACCTGTACCCCTGGGGATAAAAAATATATGTTTATAAAAAATAAAAAATTAATTTAAAAAAAAATAAGAAAGATTTTAAATCAATAACCTAAAATTCCATCTTATAAAACTAGGAAAAAAAAATCAAAGTTAAGTCAAAACAAGCATAAAGAAACAGATAGGATTTGTGGAAAAAATTGAAATAGGGAATAGCTAAATAATCGAAAAATAATAGCAAAATCAAAAGTTGGGTCTTTGAAAAGACCAGCAAAACTGACAAACTTTTATTTAGGCTGACCAAGTAAAAAAGACATGATTCAAATTATTAAAATCAGGAATAAAATAGAAGGCACCATTATTTTCTTACTGAAATAAAAATGATTATAAGAGAATATTATTAACAACTTTATGCAACAAAATTAGCTGGATGAAATTGACAAATTCCTAGAAAGATACCAGAAACCAAAGTGACTCATGAAGAAAAAGGAAATTTGTATGGACTTATAAAAAGAAAAAACATTGAGTTGCTACTTAAAAACCAACTTATCGCAATGAAAAGCCCAGGCTCAGATGGCTTTACAAGTGAATTTTACAAAATACTTTAAGAATTAATTACAATCCTTCCCAATATCTTCCAAGAAATAGAATAGGGTAGAACACCGAGACTAGTATTATTGTGATGCCAAAACCAGAAAAATGCATCACAAAAAGAACAACCACAGACCAATATCCATTATAAATATATATGTAAAAATCCTCAACAAAATAGTAGCACACAAAATCCAGTTACATATACAAAGGATTATACATACCATGACCAAGTGAAATCTATCCAAGAATACAAGGTTTGCTTTAATATCTAATATCAATTACTACAACATACCTTATTAGTAGGATAAAAGGCAAAACCACAGCATAATACAAAGAGAGGAAGAAAAGGTATTTAACATAATCCAATGCACTGTAATAACAAAGCAGATTCAACAAACTAGAAGTGCAAGAGAATATCCTTAACCTAATAATGATAATGTATGAGAAACTCACAGCTCCCACCCTACTTAATAATGAAAGACTGAATACTTCACCCTTAACATCAAGAGCAAAGCAAAGCTGTCCTCTCTCTTACCATTTCTATTTAATTCTTTACTGGAGGTTCTTTCTAGGGCAATCAGGCAGGAAAAGTAAATGCACCCAGTTGCAAAGAAAGAAGTAAAACCATTTCTATTCTTGAATGACAAAATCTTATTTCTAGAAAACCCTAAGGAATTCACACAATATACTATTAGAATTAATGAATGAGTTCAACAAAGTTGCAGGATGCAAAATTAACATACAAAAATCAATTGTTTTCTATAAACTAGCAATGAACAATATAAAAATAAAATTAAGGGAATAATTAAAAATAATTTACAATGGCATGGTAATAAAATACATGATAAATTTAATAAAAGTAATATACTTTTTATTGAAAACTATAAAATATTTTTGAAAAATTTTAGAGGAGATTTAAGTAAATGGAAAGGCATCACATATTCACATTCATAGAATGGAGGATTTAAATTATTAAGGTGGTGATACTTCCTAAATTGATCAACAGATTCAGAGAAATTCCTATCAAAATCTTGGATGCTATTTTGGCACAACTGACAAACTGACCCTAAAATTCATAGAGAAATTTACAGGACTCAGAATAGCCAAAATAATCTTGAAAAAGAGAAACAAAGTTTAAGGACACAAGCATTCTGATTTCAAAACCTACTACATTGTTAGGATATTCAAGACAGTGTGGTATTGGCATGAAGATAGACATATAGATCAATGGAACACAATTGCGAGTCCAGAAATAAACCCTTATAAGTATAGTCAATTGATTTTCAACACCAGTGCCAAGACAATTAAATGGGGGAAAGAACGGTGCTTTAATAAGAACTGCTAGGACAAATACTTATATGCAAAAACTAAATTTGGATTCCAATCTCACAGCATACACAAAAATTAACTCCAACTGATCACAGACCTATATAAGGGCAAAAATTGTTAAAATCCTAGAAGGAAGCAGAAGAGTAAATCTTTGTGATCTTGGGTTAACAATGATTTCTTAGATAGGCTACCATACACACACATACAAATGTACACACACACACAAATATTAGATGAATAGGAATTCACTAAATTGAAAATTCTTGTGCTTCAGATAATATATTTAAGAAGTGAAAAGACAAGAAGACAAGAAGAATATTTGCAAATAATATATCAGATAAGGGACTGGTATCAAGAATATATAAGAAAATCTTTCAACTCATCAATAAAAAGATAATCAAATTAAAATCAGAAAAAGATTTCAAAATACATTTACCAAATTAATATAAATGTATAGTTAATAAATACATAAAAAGATGCTTAACCATATTAGTAATTAAGGAAATGGAAAGCAAACCCACAATCAAATTCATGTCAGGCTCATTAAAATATTACATGGAGCACTGGGTGTGGTGTATGAACAATGAATCTTTGAACACTGAAAAAATAAAATTAAATTTAAAAAATTAAAAAGACAAAGAGTAATAAGTACTGGAGGAGAAGTGAAGAGATTGGAACCCTTATGAATTGGTGATGAGGCTGTAAAATGGTACAGTCACTCTGGAAAATGGTCTGGTAATTTCACAAAATATTAAACATGGAGCTCCTACATAAGGCAACAATTTCACTCATAGCTATCTGCCCAAGAGAATTAAAAACATACACCCACAGAAAAAATGTACACAAAGTGTTCCTAGAAGCAGCAGTCATAACAGCCAAAAAGTGGAAACTAATAAATGTCCATCAACTGATAAGTATATAGCCTAATGTGATATATCCATGTGATGGAACCTTACTCAGCATTAAAGAAAGAATGAGTACTGATACATACGAAAACATGGATAAACATTGTAAGCATTTTGCTATGTTAAAGAAGCCAATCACAAAATACATATAATGTATCGTTCCATTTATACAAAATGTCCAGAATATGTTTATTCATAAACACAGAAAGAGATGAATGGTTGCCAGGGACTGAGATGGGAAGGGCATAAGGAGTGATACAGGTTAATGCAAATAGGTTTTGAGGGTGATAAAAATGTTCTAAAATTAGATAGTGCTGATGGTTGCCCAACAATATAACTGTAATAAAAACCAATAAATATTTTTGCAGGGTATACTTCATAGTATTTAACTAATAGCTCAATACAGCTATTATAAAGATAGAATAAAAGCAATTCATTTTATATAAGAATCAACAATTTTAAAAAAATCTATTATCATCAAAGGCAGAATAGTAGTTCTTTCATGGGGATAGGATGGAATAATGAGCAAGGTGCCTGTGTGCTGGTCTTATCCCATATCATGAGATGTGTTGTGCTTACATGGGTATGTGATATTTGTAAAACACCATGAAGCTGTTCATTTAGGATGTGTGTGTGTGTGTGTGTGTGTTTAACTTAAAACAGTTTACTTTGTGGTGCCTGAGTAGCTCAGTTGGTTAAACATCGACTCAACCTCAGCTCAGGTCATGATCTCACGGTCATGAGATCAAGCACTGCATTGGGCTTTGCACTGGGCATAGAGCCTTCTTGAGATTCTCGCTCTCCCTCTCCCTGTCCCTTTCTCTCCCCTTCCCCGCTCATGCATGTCTCTCTCTCTCTCTCCAAAAAATACATACATACATACATACATACATATAAAAAAAATAGTTTACTTAAAATTAAAAGTTAAAAAAGGTCTGCAAGAACTTTGGAAAAATTGAAGGTGAGAAAATGTGAAAATGGAGAGAGGAAGTCTGAAGAGAACCTGTAGGTCACTCTTTAGAGAGAGTATCTCTTTTGTGGGTCATTTAAGCCATAGCCAGGAAATACAAGGGAAGGAAGAATAAATGTTAAGTTTTCAAGGCATTAAAAATACTTGATAGTATTAAAAGCTGCGGCTACTTTGGAAAACAGTTTAGCAGTTTCTCAAAAGGTTAGATATAAAACTATTATATGACCTAGCAAAAATTTACGATCTAAGGCAGCATTATTCATAATAATCCCAAGCTGGAGACAAATTAAATATCCATTAAGTTGTGAATAAGTAGACTAACTGATACATTCATACAATTGAATGTTATTCAGTGATAAAAAAATAAATAACTACTGACATATGCAATATCATGAACGAACCTCAAAAACTTTCTCAAAAATGATGGGTAAAAGAATTCAGACATAAGAGACCACATATCATGATCTCATTTATGTGAAATTTTCAGAAATGACAAATTTGTAGAGACTTCAAGTAAATTGCCTAGAGGCTGGAGTGACAATAGGGATTCATAATATATGAGACTGTAAGGTATCTTACTGAAGGAATAAAGATATTCTGAAAGGGATATGTGGTGATGATTGTTTTACATTGTAAAATTTCTAGAATTCATGGCTGTATTCTTAAAATGGGTGGATTCTGTTACATAAAGTATGGATTAATAAATACTGTTAAAATACTGATAGTGATAATCATAGTCTCCTCTGGCTTGTAGAAAAAACTACTGCCACTAAAAAACAAACAAAACACAGTAAAATCTTTTTTTACCAACACCTGGCCAACTATTCCTGCAATGGTCTATACAGACTTTGTCAAACCTTGACTAATGGACAATTATTATACACAGCCGAATAAGAGCTAAAAGCAAAGTCGATAAAATCAGATGGCTCTCATACAAATCCCAGATCTCCTATTTGCTGCTTATCTACCATGAGGCAAATCACTTAAGCTCTGTAAACTTCAGTTTCCTCACTGTAAATCCTGGATAATAATAGTACTATGTTATAGGGTATCAAAAGAATTAAATGGGGTCATTTGTGTAATGCCTAGTACAATGTCTGTTACAGAGTAGACAGTAAATGTTGGCTTCCTTTATTATCACTATTATTTGGGGAAATAAAATGATCTCCACACAGAAAGAGACCATTTAAGAAGAAACCACTGAATTTACCACGCAAGAGTTTGTTTCTTGTCCATGACAATAAAGGAACAAAATAATATAAACCATAGGCTAAGAAAACAGTGAAGGAAGTGGCAGAAGATATAAAGGATATTAAACTTTGGCAGATGGAAAGCAGATGGTTTACCCAGCCAAGTGGAAAAAGCTAAATCTGAGCAAGGGTATAGAAGAAATGAACCGATTATACACTGAGAGAGGCTCAGAATTTGGAGATACTAGCTATTTTTGAAAGCTAGACTTAAAAAAGACGAAGAAAGCCAGAGTATACACTTTGGAAAGTCTAAACCAAAGAGCAGAGGATTTGAAGATGCCAAGGGATAGCAAAGAACAAGAGTGTGAAATACTGTTATTTGGAAACCAACGGATTAAGGAAGCTCTACACGCTGGAACATCAGAGCCTCAGATTCATCTCTTCCCTCACTATGGTCCAGGGCACCCACATCTCTGACAGCAGAGTTTTTCACTTCCCACTTCTCCACCGTACTGAAGGGTAAGGGAAAAAATTAGCAATGGAAACAAATGGAAAGGTCATTTCTGTGGGAGAGAATCTTGCCAAACATCTTGATTCCAGTCCAATCACTCAATGGTGAAGGCCAGAATCAGAAGTTCTATTCTGTGTCATGCGCAAAACTTCTTTAAGAGCTTCACTATCATACAGCTGTAAAGAAAGTCTCCATAATTAAAATCATCAAAATACTTGAGAAGTTTCTAATTTGACAGGTAAGCATCACGCTCACAAACAGAAAAAAAAAAAAATGGAACTCAAAGAAAATGGATAGTACAAATAAAAATTTAAAACGGTATAATAAATCTTCTTAAAGAGCTAGGGGGTGGGGCGCCTGGGTGGCTCAGTGGGTTAAGCCGCTGCCTTCGGCTCAGGTCATGATCTTGGGGTCCTGGGATCGAGTCCCGCATAGGGCTCTCTGCTCAGCAGGGAGCCTGCTTCCCTCTCTCTCTCTCTGCCTGCTTCTCTATCTACTTGTGATTTCTCTCTGTCAAATAAATAAATAAAATCTTTAAAAAAAAAAAAAGAGCTAGGGGGAATCGTTGTACCCATGAACTCAAAATAATAATCTATAGAAAGAAATGTTCAGAGCACTTGGAATTAAAAATAATATAGAAATAGTATTTTAACAGAAGGTCACAAGGAAGAAAAGAGGTAAAAAAACAAAATTAAAGATGAGAAGATGGGGGGCACCTGGTTGGCTCAGTTGGTTAAGCACCAAACTTTTGATTTTGGCTCAGGTCATAAGATCGAGCTCTGCCTCAGGCTCTGCATTCAGCGGGGAGTCTGCTGGAGTTTCCCCCTCTTCCTCTGTACCTCCCCCAACTTGTGCTTGCTCTCTCTCAAATAAATAAATCATTTAAAAAAATGAGGTTCAACACTTAACTCATACGAGTCAACAAGAAAAGAAACAAAGATTATAGGAAAATGGACAGAGAAAATTATCAGAGAAATAATATTTGAAAGAAAATCCGCACTAACTCCACACTAATCCACGTGTAAGTTTCCAGAATGAGGAGACAAATCTCCTAGAGCAAACAAATTAATTAAAAAGACCAACGTAAGAAATATTTTGATTAGGTTTCAGAGTATTAGGGATAAGATTATTAAAATTTTCCAGAAAGAAAAAATGTATATCAACACTAATGAAAACTAGACTACCTTTAGATGTCTCAAGACATCTAAAACTGAAAACAGGAAGAAAATGAGAAATGCCTTCAGCATGGAGAAAATCATTTCCAACCTAGAATTCGCTATACAGGATAAAGTTCAACTAGCTCTGAAAATAAGTTAAAGGAATGTTCTGCTATGCAAAGTCTTGATTTTTTTCCTCAAATTTTTTATTTCCCCTTTATACTTTTCAGAACACTATTGGAGAAGATAACTCTACAAAAATAGAAAGTAAACTTAGAAAGAAGAAAATATAAGATAGGCTATGGAAAACTGGGGACCCAATACATTATAAAGGCTAGAGTTTTGTCAAGATAGGGTGTAGGTAAGAATCTAGAATGACAGATTTGAAGCAGGCTTAAAGGCAAAAAGCTAAGTTTAGCACAGAAAGATGAAAGATTCTGTGAGGTATTTACCCATTTTTAAAAATACTGATAGAAACATTTAACAAGCTTAACCATACTAATAAAAATTTTACAGTTCTATTGGTAACGTTGAATGGTATTAATAATAAATATATTTTTAAAAAAGAATCTAACATTTTTGAAAATTGGTTAGCTCCAAGGAAAAAAAAAAGTTTATAAAGGATCTTATAAGAAAGGAAATACAATGATGATGGACTTTATGATTTAGCCGTGAAAATAGTTATATGGGAAAATACCATAAGTTGTGGATATATATTTAACCAAAAGTTTTGACATAATTCTGTTTAAAGGATGAGATTATAGCAGTTACAGGGGCGCCTGGGTGGCTCAGTGGGTTGGGCTGCTGTCTTCGGCACGGGTCATGATCTCAGGGTCCTGGGATCGAGCCCCGCTTCGGGCTCTCTGCTCCGCAGGGAGCCTGCTTCCCCCCCCCCCGCCTTCTCTGCCTGCCTTTCTGCCTACTTGTGGTCTCTGTCTGTCAAATAAATAAATAAAATCTTAAAAAAAAAAAAAAAAGAAAGAGATTATAGCAGTTACAGAAGTGGGTTTAATATTATTTTTCCTTTAGAACTATGTATATGATCTACTTTCATTTGTTAATCAGATCCCAATATCATTTCCATTGACTTCATTTAAATCATCATTTGTATAATTTACATTTCTCTCTTTCTCTCTTTTTTGGCAACATCATATCATTAAATTAAATAAGCAGTACTCCTGTAGTAAAATTATTAAAGCAACTTTACCATGTTCTCACTTTTCTTTTAAGTGCCATTGATATGTATACCTTTTCCCCCCAGTTCCTATTTCCACGTAGAGGATCAGGCAGGCTCCAGGACTTCATTGGTAACCCTAGGTATTAAGTTTCAACTCGTAATTTAGAATGCCAAGAACCAGATAATAATTGAAACCTTCAACTTAATTTAAAGTTAATCTTTCCAACTTCTAGATATGTTAGCAGAAAAATTCTGTAGTCTCTTGAATGTGCATGGCCTAAGCTTTCTTCCCCTCTTTCCTTCTATGGTATCTATATGACATGTTTATATCATTTCTATTACTATCAAGATTTTCTGCAATTTCCAGCCAAGGTTAAAGCAAGTTAGGTTAAGAGATATGTGGGGGCTGGGGAAAGCAAAAATTTCTCAAATGATTGTTCTTATGGAATGGTTTCAAGCTCTTTGTTCCAGGGAAATGCCTAAATCTAACTTTTTTTCCCCTATGTTTTAGAGAATGATTTTGTGGGATTTCTCCAATTTTAACACTCATGACACAATCATTCTAATCATTTGGCTCATGTCTGAATATTTCCCATCAATTTCTGCAGTGTTCTCACGGTGTGGCAGAAGTCCTCATGTGGCCCCCTCTTCTGACCCAGGCTGCTATTGCCAGATTCTTATCTCTTAGTTCCCTTTACAACGTGGGTCAGACCTCATCCATTGTTTCCTGTATTACAAGGAACACATTTCAAGCTGTCCTAGCAGTCCAGCTGAAAATTCAAGATCAGGAGCAGCAGATCCACCTATATCCCTTTGTTTGGGATAATCAGAATCCAACCATGCTCTTTCCAAAGAAGTCATTCCCCTCAAATTATTTATAGTTTCCTAAAACTTGACCCATTTATAGTCTTGATTTGTGTAATTAATCTAATTATTTTTGATCATCTACTTTAAATTTCTATTAACATGTCTCAATCAAAATGAAGACAACAATAGTCCCATTACAAACATGTAACATCTGACAATTAGAAAGATGATGAACTATACAAATACAAGGTAGACATTAGGGTTAATTGTTGGGGGAGATGCTTCAGTGGACACTAATTTCATAATTGATTGGTTTATTTGTGAATAATTTTCAGATTATAATGACTTTTGCTTTTATATCCAACTTTGCATATTAAAAACCCAATTATACTAAAAGCTGAAGTAAATACGACATCTTGTATTTAAAGAAGGACAAACACCAGACATGGCAGGTATAACGCTTTGTTGGCTCTTCATTAATTCATAGTTTTTCCACATAAAATGTTCTCAAAGCAAATTATTTGATCTCTCTCATGGTACATTCCTCTCTTATGTCAATGTTTTATGTAATCAGTTCTATGGATACTGTATAGGCCAAGGTATAGTTTTACAGAAGAAACCATTCAAGATTCTAGCTTACTTTCTTAACTCTAGATTCTTCCCTAATAATCCACAAAATGGGCAACTGTTGACGTAATCTTCCTAAAGTACAACTCTGATCAGATCATTACACAATAGAAATACTTCAGTGACTCCCTGCTGATAATAAAATAAAATTCTAATCTATTCTCCTGGCACCAAGGCTCTTTAGGATATGACCATCACTTTCTTTACCAGCCTAGTATGTTTCTACAGCCTTTACAATTCTCACAATCCTTCTATGCCAAAGTTACACAACCACTTCCAGTTCCAAAAACGTGTTCAACACTTCTCATAACTTGGGCATTACGTGTATGATCCCCTAGGACTGGAATGCCTAGAATACACCCATGCATGTACCCTTCTCTATTATACAGGTTTGTAAAAATTAAGGAAACTCCTCCACATTCTCACCACTCAGAGATAACTATCATTGACCATTTGATGTTCATTATTCCAGACTAATTTCTATTTCTATATATTCATAAATTCATAAATGTTTTAGGAAAGCAGAATACTTAAAACTAGCTTTTTTCATTTAATAACATCATGCCCCCTCTATATAAATACACATACATCTACTTCTCTATCTCTATCTCTGCCTCTAAAAGAGAACATAAAGAAAAAAAAAAGAAACACAAAGGAATAACATACAACATAATATATATACCTACCCAAGTTTTTGTGCAATTAAAATTTTTTAGTACAAACATATAGGAATACAATTTCTATTTTAAAGTAATGTACCATTTTATGGCTATTGATACATATCACTAAACTGCAACAGTATACAATAATGTTCATTTTTCCACAATTAAAAAATGTGAATATTAATATAAGAAATTACCAATTTGATGGGAGAAACCCAGAAATTTAATAGGCATTTAAAAATGTTTTAATAGGTTTTTTTTATTATTGAGATTAAGCCTTTCACATACATTTATGTTCAGTTATTTTATTGTATAATTTTGCCTCCATTGAAAAGCAAGCTGTTTTTAAGCTAAAGCTGCATATGTGTTTACCTTTCAAGGACTATTTCTTTCTAAATTATAGTATGTAGCAAATAAATTAAAAACAAACAGCAAGATTATTCTGGCAGAAAAAGAAAAACCTTTTAAATAGAGGAGAAGGTGAAGCCAAGAGAACAACCAAGGACACAGTGGCTTAGATCTACTCACTATAGTACAATGAAAGACTCACTATAGTGTACTGAAACACATATGAACATAAACATAGTATTGAATCATCAAAAATGTTTAAATTAGTTTAATGTTAAGAAGGGAATGAAATTGTGTACTACATTTAAAAATATTTCCATCTAAATTATTAGTACTTAGTATTTGAAAAAATACTCAGTAGTCTGGAAGTTTCACTCATATGAATGCCTTATTCCTGAGGTAAAAGACAAATAAAGCATTGATTTATTATTTTATTGCTTTATTATAAGATTAATTTGTATACATACAGCTCTATGACCATAGAATATAATTTGGGGTACATTTCAAAATGATTAGGACTTTTCAACTCCCATATATCTCCAAACTATAATAAACAAGAATACAGTACAAACTGGAAGCTCCAAATTATTTATTTTTAACCTTGAATTTGTGCATAGCATTTCCATTTAGCTGAGCAAAGATGCAGTAATTTTCTAAAAAAGGAAAAATATTAACTGATTTTCACTATCATGGTAAAAACATGACTCAGGAGAACACCTAATATAGTAGTAACTCAAGATTTTGTTGAATAACTACCACTTAAAGCAAAGTGAAGTGTTTAGTTTTATGAACAAGGACATGCTAAAATCAAATAATTACTATGTCCACTTAAAAAATAGTGAATCAAATATTAAATATTTTGTATATTTTGGTATATATATACAATATTTTGTGTATATATATACACACAATATTTGTATATTTTGTATATTTTTGCTGATATAATAAATAGCACTATGGAGATGAGAGGACATGCAATATGATCTAAAGAGAAAAATCTTAGACAAACATTGAAAACACCCAGGCTTTAGTCCTGTGGCTCATCTAATAATTTCATAATATTAAACAAACCACTTGACCTTCCTCAGCGTCATTTTCTCCAGTTCTAAGTGGTATAGTAGTAACTCCCTATGAAGCACAGATGGTTGTTATAAAGATAAAATGAGATGATAGCTATAGAAGTGCTTTCAAATATAAAGCTTATATAAATGTAGCATATTATATAGATGTATCCGGACAAAAGGAAAATCAGAACAAGCTCACAAAGGCAGAATAGCTAAATCTCACTGCAATACTTTCAACTCTCAGTAGTGTTAGATAAAGAAAGATAAGTGAAATAAATTTAAGAAGAACTAGGTTTTCCTCTAAGAACAGCAATATGAAATAGATATCCTTAAATGTCCATCATGTATTCTGGATACTGGTCAAAGATCCACAGTATTTTTAAACAATAAAATGTGGGAGAATGCATGTTTGAAGCCTATGATTATTTTTTCTTACAAGGAGAGTTTATCCCCTCATCACATAAATAAATCTACATTTAACTGACACAGGAAATCTAGAGTTAGAGTACAGTGATTTGGAACAACTTTTTTTCTTAATTTCTCAAGTCATTTCTCACACAAGAGTGAAGGTTATATATATACTATTTTCACAGAGACATTTAGAATTAAAAAGATGTACATATGTATAAATCATGGAGGCACGCATGCATGTGAAAACTTTGTAAGTATGTACATTATAATATTCAGAGATATAAAAATTCCAGTCTCTTAAGCTATTCATTTAGAACAATTGTTGAGCACCTTAAGTTGCAAAACACTGAGGTTGAATCTAAATATACCAAAATAAACCATCAGGGTTCTGGGATGTCAGTGGGAGGGGATATTTAAATAAACAAAATACAAAAATACATACACAATTTATGAATTATGTATGAAATAGGTTCCAGTCTATGGTTCTCGTCACTTAGGACAAGAACATTAAGATTTAGCACTTTCAAAGTTTTTTAAGTTTTAAAAGCTTAGAGTGGAGAAGGGAGTTGGGGGGAATTGGAAGGGGAGGTGAACCATGAGAGACTATGGACTCTGAAAAACAATCTGAGGGTTTTGAAGGGACGGGGGGTGGGAGGTTGGGGTACCAGGTGGTGGGTATTATAGAGGGCACGGATTGCATGGAGCACGGGGTGTGGTGCAAAAATAATGAATACTGTTATGCTGGAAATAAAAATAAATAAATAAATAAATTTAAAAAAAAAAAAAAAGCTTTTAAAAGCTTTTTAAGTTGCTTTTTAATTTACAGGAAAATAAAGATTTAAGCGTTACTTTCAATATTCAGAGAGAGGTAATATGTTCCATTGTCAATGGACTGAGACTGTTGGCATTTTCTATCCAAACCCTTAACTTAATACCATATAGTTTTTAATACATTCACAAATTTTTGTCAGATTTTATAATATGTATAAACCAGTTGAGTTTGATTCTATTTAAATTCTGGAACTAGAACCATACAAATAAATTTAAAATATAACTGCAAATAAAAATTAAACCTGTTAATGTTGGCAAGGATGTAGAAAAAGAGGAACCCTCCTACATTGTTGGTGGGAAAGCAAGCTGGTGCTGCCACTATGGAAAACAGTATGGAAGTTCCTCAAAATGTTGAAAATAGAGTTGCCCTATGACCCAGCAATCACACTACTGGGTATTTACTCTAAAGATACAAATGTAGTGGTCTGAAGGGGCACATGCACCCAAATGTTTATAGCAGCAATGTCCACAATAGCCAAACAATGGAAAGAGCCTAGATTTCCATCAACAGATGAATGGATAAAGAAGATGTGGTATATATATACAATGGAATACTATGCAGCCATCAAAAATGGTCTCTTGCCATTTGCAATGACGTAGATGGAATTAGAGGGTATTATGCTAAGCTAAATAAGTAAATCAGAGAAAGACAATTATCAAATGATCTCACTGATATGAGGAGTTTGAGAAACAAGACAGAGTATCATAGGGGAAGGGAGGGAAAAATGAAAAAGGATAAAACCAGATTGAGAGACAAACCATAAAAGACTCTTAATCTCAGGAAACAAATTGAGGGTTGCTGGAGTGGTGGGAGGGTTAGGAGGGATGGCGTGGCTGGGTGATGGTCATTGGGGAGGGTATGTGCTATGGTGAATGCTGTGAATTGTGTAAGACTGATGACACAATCAGGGGTCCTTCACTGTACCCCTGAAACAAATAATATATTATATGTTAATAAAAAGAATTAAACCTGCTAAAAACAAAGTTAAATTTCATATACAAAATGATTCTGTTTTAACAAAGTTGGTCATTCCTTACCTTGCTAATTTCTCTATTATACTAAGATATATAAGTTTTATTGACATCTGGAATCAGAATTCAAAGTCTTTAAGATAAAGATTTCGGACTCTTAAGCTATATTTTTGTATACAGAAACCACTTTTTTATGTGAAAACCATACCTTTTCTTTCACATGGTTGGGAGTCTCAGTTCCTACTGACATTCCTACTCACATTTGGTTAGCAGCAGGAATAGATGTTTGAAATTCCTACATCTTAAATTTCAGTTCCCATCTATTATATACTAGCCAATTTGTTCTTAAGTAGGTGATAACAGAGATTGATCTCTTAAAATAGAGACTGATTATTACATCAGTATACTGTCCTTAAAAAAAGAAAAATAAAAAAAACACAACTCCTATAGACTGTAGGAAACGTTTTTTTTTTTAATTTTTAATTTTTTTTAAAGATTTTATTTATTTATTTGACAGAGAGAGAAATCACAAGTAGGCAGAGAGGCAGGCAGAGAGAGAGGGGGAAACAAGCTCCCTGCTGAGCAGAGAGCCCGATGCCGGGCTTGATCTCAGGACCCCAAGATTATGACCTGAGACGAAGGCAGAGGGTTTACCCACTGAGCCATAGAGGTGCCCTTTTTGTCGTTTTTTTTAACTATTTGTTTTTTTTTTTTTTTAATAATTTTGAGGGCACCTAGGTGGCTCAGTGGGTTAAACCTCTGCCTCTGGCTCTGCCTTTGGCTCAGGTCATGATCTCAGGGTCCTGAGATTGAGCCCCACATCAGGTTCTCTGCTCGGCAGGGAGTCTGCTTCCTCCTCCCCTCCCTCTCTGCCTGCCTCTCTGCCTACTTGTGATCTCTCTCTATCAAATAAATAAAATCTTTAATTAATAAATAAATAATTTCTATACCAATTAATTCCAGCTTATAATTTTTTAAAGTGGTATTTTAATCTCCTACTTAGCAATTGTTCTGCTTGTGCTTTCTCTCTACAGGTATTAATAGTAAGACTGAAAAATACTGGCATTGTGTAACTTTGAGATCACATGATTAACATTTTAATTTAAATTGGGATTAATTTCTTTGTGTCTCTGATTTGTTTGTTTTTTTGTTGTTGTTGTTTTGGGGTTTTTTTTGGTAGAAATAGCTAAGAGTATCATGGAGATCCTGGTCTTACAAATTCTTTATCTTTTCAAATGCATATAGATTGTCAATATAAACACAGTGCTAAATGGAATATTCCTTAATTTTGAAGCATAATTTAACTTTTTTTTCTCTAAGGCTTTGGAAAGAATGAAACTTTCTCTTCCTCCTCTATTTATAGAAGTATCTAGTTCATTGCTCTACCTAGACTTCTCCACTACTGTCTCAACAGTCACTTATAACAGCATTCAGATTTCCAGAGCTAACAGAAAGGCAGATAACATACTCTGAACAAGTAAAACCCACCAAATGGGCAAAAATTAGTGAAAAGAGGATTTAGTGAGCTTCTCTTTCCATGATATATGTTGCCAAACCCAGATTTCCTCTATTTCCCACGGATGGCTGCACACGGTGGGTAATGGCATATTAGGCCTAGAACCTGCTAAATTAGGGAATATAATAAGATAATAAGATACCCTTCTCATCACAAGATGAGGCCTTAATGGACATACCATCAGTGTAATGATGAAGCAAAAAACAAAGTTCCCACAGAGAAGAGAAGAACAAAAAATGCGGTCTGTTTCAAACTTGGCACTGAGTGAAGATAACAAACAAAATTTCCCTTAAGTATTTGTTCTAATCCTATTATCATGTAGTAACTGTTGTGTGAAAAACTTCATGAGGAAAATTTAATTTTCAGTGGCTCTCGTTTGGTTTTAAGGGAATCAACAGAAGCAAGCATGAATCTTCTGGAAGAATATAACTTTAAGCCAGCAAGAATGAATTTTCACACAAAAATTTCTAAGGTAAATAAGCAGCTTACATTTATAAAAAAAAAAATTACAAAACACACACAAGAAAAAGTCATCATGAATGTTATCTAAGGGGATTAACTAATGGTAATTTATATCCCTGAAGACTTTAGATATTCAGATTATTGGCAAGCAAATATAAAATAAGCATGGTCATGTGTAAGAGGAAATAAAAGGTAAGCTCGAAAACACAAGCAAGGAATGAATCTATAAAGGGATACTAACATACAGAAAATGAATGAAATATAACACAAAATGTAAAATATAATTAAAACGTAAATTTAATTGGACATGTCAAAGAGCAAACTATACATTAGTGAAATGAGAATTACTTAATTGAAACATAGATCAAAAGAAAGATTTAAAAGAAACATTCAAACAGACCAATAAATGGAAAATTGGGGAGATAATTAAAGATGGTCTGACATACTAGAACTTAGAGATTTTGAAGAAAAATATGAGAATAAGGAGAGAAGGCGACTGTCAAAGACAATGGCATAGAATTTTTCAGGCTTTGGGAAAGCATTAACCTGAGATCCAGAAAGTCAAATGAACCTCAAGTATTATAAATTATAATAATCACATCTGCATCACGGTGGAATTACAGAACATCAAAGACAAAAAAGAGATAGTAAATGGAACCAGAGACAAAATAAAAAAACCAATATGAAGGAAAGCAATAAAACGAACAGCTGACTTTTCAACAACATCCATGGAAAAAACATGGAATATTTTCAATCTGACCTAATGTCTATATTGAAAGAATATGCAGTTTTCCCTATATATTGCAAGTGAGAGAGTCAACTAGTACAAAAAGTGTAGAGACGTCTTAGACAATTTCTTTTACAATTAAATGTACGTCTATTTTATGGCCCAGCAATTCCACCTCTAAATAATTATTCAAGACAGGGAAGATATACAATGAACAAAAAAACTTATGCATACGTGTGCATAACAGTCATATATAAAAGCCTGGTAGTTCTGGACAGCCATGGCAGCTACATAGTTTCCTACCTCCTAATATTGCCCTAAACAATAACGAAAAAGAGGAGAAAATTAAATTCCACACAGAACTATGTCCTCAACACCAAATGAAGACAGACAATACTGAACTGTCAAAATAAATGCACATAAATAATAAAGAGAGAAATCACCAAATTCCTGCATACCATCTCTTCTGCTCTCACTCCGCCATTGCCTCTGTTGCCCTGCTGCAGGGCTTTAAGGTAAGCAAGGACAGACTGAAAAAACTTCAGGGAGGAAATAACAGGGACCTAGTGAAGGGACCTGAGGGGGATCAAAACAACGGTCAGGAAGGTTACATTTACTTTAAGCCTAAAAATATTTAAAAATAGGACACCTGGGTGGCACCATTGGTTAAATGACTGACTCTTGGTTTCAGGTTGTAATCTCAGGGTCATGAGATTGGGCCCAGTATCGGGCTCCATGATCAGTGTGGAATCGGCTTAAGACCCTCTCTCCCTCTCCCTCTGCAACCCCCACCCCAGTCTAATGCTTTTTCTCTATCTCTCAAATGAATGAATGAATGAATTAATTAATTAATTAAAACATTTTTTTAAATGAATTAAATAAGTAAATAAACATAAAAATATTTAAAAAGTGTTGAGACAGATCACAACATGGAAAGGAAGATCATGTGCACAGGAAAGGAATTTCAAAGAACATGTGATTTTAAAAAGACAGGCTCAGTTTAAAGGGGAGACTTCAAAACGTATAGCTTCTGGGGGATAAAAGAGAACCAACAAGAAAGGGGAAATCACTCCTTAGCAATTTGGTGGTAAAGGGGAACAGTAAATAAATTAATTAATTTCATTAAAAATTTAAATAGCATATATCTATAAATTTATAAAGCTAGCTTAGAGTAAAATAATTTTCACTACTTCCCACATAAAAGTTAATTCAGCCAATTGAACTATCATACAATCAAAGGGGGAAGAAGCCAGCCTTCTATGAAAGTTTTTCTAGATCTGCTTTTGCTTGCTTCAAACTCTGCCCCACCAAAGGCATAAATAAATAAGATTTTAAAAAGAAAGAAACAAAAGGACAAAGTACTCAGACTGTGCTCTACTAATAGATTAGGCTGACATTAAACTAGTAATCTTGTTAAACACCCTGGTACCATAAAAGTGAAAAGGAAGCTCCCCTAAGTCCATGTAGTTATTGAAAAAAATTAGGAAACACAATGTCACATTGACCAAGTGATTAAAAACCATCCTCCTGCAAAAACAAAACAAAACAAAAAGCAGAAACAGGAAGCAGAAGAAAACGAAAAATCCCTATTACAAATATGATTAAAATATTCAATCCCAGGGCACCTGGGTGGCTCAGCTGGTTAAGTATCTGCCTTTGGTTCAGCTTTACAAGGTACTAGCAAGTGAACCAAGCCACAGACTGATTTCTCTTCAAGGATCCTTCCTGTATTCCCATACAGCTACACTGATGGTGCTCTTAGTTCACCTTTGTTTAAATTCCTTTCTAAAAAACGAATACTGTAACCAGAAATTTTAGCATCTCATTTTCAGGCCCTTTTCTCAGATTTGTCCGCTATGGCTTCTCCTTACAGAAAAATGTTTTCCCTCTACTCTCCCTTATTATAATTTGTATTACCAACTAGAGCAGGGGTTAAAAAAAAATTTTTTTTTCTTGTCAGAAAGAGTTACTCAATTTATCAGAGTTAACTTTTAAAGAAGCATTATGTTTCTTTTTTTTTCTCATGTGGCTGGGTTACAACAATTACACATACACATGCAACCCAAAACGTTTGTCTCAGTATATTTTTCTTTATTCCTACAGTCTATAGGAGTTTTTATTTTTAAGGACAGTATACTGACATAATAATCAGTCTCTATTTTAAGAGTTCAATCTCTGTTATCACCTACTTAAGAACAAATTAGCTACTATATAATAGATGGGATCTGAAATTTAAGATGTAGGAATTTCAAATGTCTATTCCTGCTGCTAACCAAATGTGAGTTCCTACTGAGACTCCCACACCATGTGAAAGAAAAGGTGTGGTTTTCACATAAAAAAGTGGTTTCCGTATACAAAAATATAGTTCAACTCGGTCTGAAATCTCTATCTTAAAGAACAGTTCTGAATTTCTAGCAGTCTAATAGATATGTTCTAGTGAATTCCCCACCATTAAATTAAATTTGATTTCTATCTTTGAAAATTAACTTCATTTTTTGATTGACCTGTTTTCAACTCAAGGGTCCAGTCTTTGATTTACTCGGGCTCAGAAGCTCAGAACAGCCATAGGCTTATCCATATTTTCATCCCCTGCATTTAATCAGTAACTGTGTCCACTGATTCTCTTTCAGACCGCTCAGCCGAACCCTTCCTTTTCATCATGACCCCCTTTCTAGCTCTCACTGCTTCACACCCGGACTCCTATTTCATTGTTCTAGTTTCTGTCTCTTTCTCCTCCAACAGATTACAGGCATTGCCACAAGATCAAGACCAATGTCGCCAAGATACTACTTCCCCTTTGTCTACATGATGCCAGTCAAATACCTAAAATTGGAATTCAAAACCCTTATGGTCCAATTCTAACCTGCCTTCCTCAGCTCAACTCTTATGGAAATTCTCTGACTAGACTCAGACACTTAAACCAACTTACTACAATATGTTTTGCCATAAATGCTTTTGTAGAAGGACCACATCAGCTAGGATAATTTCAGCAGCTAGCAACTGAGTATTGAATTCAAAATTGCTTAAATAGGAGGTGGCTTATTTCTTCACCTAATAAAAATTGTTCAAGTGGGTGTGTGTGTTTGTTTGTTTGTTTGTTTGTTTTCCAGTTTTGGTGTTTTAATAGCTCAGTGATACCACGAACACAAATTTTTTCTAACTTCCTGTTAAATCATGTTTGGTATATTAACCAAAACCTCCACAGATTAAATTGTGTCAAGCTCCAATCTCTAAATCATTCACTTGGTAAGTATAAGGAGATCACCTGTAAGAGTTTAGATAAGTCAAGATTCACCCATTATGGTTGGTGAGTTCCCTGGATTTTTTGAAAGACAAAGACACTAGAAAGACAAATCAGGGCTCAGTTATCAAGAATGTATAGAAAAATGCCTTTTTAGAAAGGCTGAGATCAATTTGCCACAGAGTCTACCTCCCCCGGAAATCCCGGCATCCACTACATATTAACTGGTTAATATTTTTAAAAGTTAAGTTGGTTTTAGCTATTACAGCAGTAGACTACCTAGAGAGAAAGTGTATTGGCTATAGCTGCATAATAAGGATGAGTTTATCTGGTTAAAATTCTTATTACCTATTGCCAATGAAATGAAGAAATATACACATACAACTAAAGAAAAAACCAATCCACAGAGATTTTACAAAATCTAGCCACATTCACAAGACATACTATGCCACGTTAGGGCCCTAGATGAGTTCAGTCTGAATGAGGAAACTGAATTTATAGGAGCAAATGGCAGGCGGGATCTCAGTACAAGTGCTAGAAGGGCACATGAGAACAACTTAGCCACCCTTATAATTCTATTTGCAACATAACTGCTTGCTTCAAAAATAAATCTGAAGGCACTTTCTTCCAAGATATATATATTTTTTTTCCTGTTAAGGCCAACTCTGTTACTTCTCTTACACATGTATTCTTTTATTTTCAGGATTGTGTTTTAAAAAAAAATTCAGTACTCCCCAGAAAATTCTTTAACAGTAAAACCTGTCAGCATGGGATCTTGTCAACTTGTCTAGCTGGGATTAGTGAACCATTATTTTGCTATCACCTTCTTTATTATTCTAGATGAGAATGTTTTGTAACATAGAAGTAATATGAGCTCATGGGCATTACAGAGAGAAAGATCTTAGAAAAGATCTGTAAAAAGGCCTTATGTGAATATAGTTTTTCCAGGAATTAAAACTGAAAAAGTGAAAACTGAAATTAAAGTGAAAAAAAAAAAAAAGAGAGAGAGAGAGAGAGAGAGACAGACCGAGAAAGCCCCTAAGTGGAAAATGTTTCATGGAAACCTCTTTAAAATTAGAGCTATAGTGGCGCTTGGGTTGTTCAGGTCAGGACCCCAGGGTCCTAGGGTAGAGCCCTGCATAGGGCTCCCTGCTCAGCAGGAAGCCTGTTTTTCCCTCTCCCACTCCCCCTGCTTGTGTTCCCTCTCTTGCTGTGTCTCTGTCAAATAAATGAATAAAATCTTTAAAAATAAATAAATTAAATTAAATTAAATTAGAGCTATAAACAACAAAGAGAATGATTTTTTAATTTCTTTTTTTTCTGTCTCCAGAATTCCTGTAGTTTTTGTTTCCTTGCCCTTTTTACTTATTTTTCTACAAAAATAATGCATGTACCCAAAGCCTTAGATAAAATTCTGGGGGAAAAAACAGGGGTGCCTGGGCGACTCAGTCCGTTAAGCAACTGCCTTCAGCTCAGGCCACAATCTTACAGTCCTGGGATAAAGCCTCAAGTCTGGCTTCTTCCTGTGCTTGCTCTCTCTTGTTATATCTCAAAAAAACAAAATCTTTAAAAAAAAAAACCCCAAAACAAAAAAACCTTCTTCTTCAATAAATGTAATGTTTAAGACTACCTATTATTTTGGATTGCTTCCTACATGCTAGTCATTGCTCTGCAGACACACGATATGTACCTTCCGCATCTCCAGCCTACTGAAATTATGCTCCAGTATCTGTAGAAGAAGGAACTCTGACAACAAGGACCAAAAATATGAATTCTATCACCTCAAGCTTCCCATGCCTTTCTCTGTGGTGTTCTCATTTATTTGACTCACAAATGGACGCCTCTCTTCTGTGTTTTTGCTCTCTAATTTTTCAAATTTCCTTGTCTGCTTACCTGCCGCCACAAATCAAGCTGTTTTTTGGACACTCTTGTGCCCAGTAGGAGAAGATAGAACTGAGGGGTAGTTCTCTGGGCCAGATACTTCAGTGGGAATTCACAAGCAATTGCTGAAGTCAACTGGATGCTCTTTGTACTGAAAATTTATCAGCAGTGCCACCTCCCTCAGAGTGAGAAGCACCACTTTCTGTCTGTATGACATTTCATCAAGGGCTACCCCACTGCAAAGCTGCCTAGATCCCAAAGGTTTGTAGCCCTTCTGATCCACGGACAAAGCCATTTCTCAAGAACATACAAATGTCAAAGGGATGGTGGGTCATGATGAGCCCTGCTGTCAGCAAGACGCTGTGTGAGAACTAGCACTCCCCTCTGACATATAGGCCTTATCCTGGGTCTCACTTTGTCTGTCAGACTCTTTCTATGGCAAGCCGGTTCTCAAGGTGCACACTGCAACTTTCAGTCCTGCTTTCAAATTTAGGACATCTCTGGTACACCTGATAGTCTACCTTTCCAAAACATAACTGTAAATAAAGACATAGTCTAACCTTAGCTTCTCACAGCTCAAATTCAACTCAATCTCACTGTGACCCTGGGTAAACCACTCACTGTTGCAAAGCCTCAGCTTCCGTGTATGATTCTGTGAAGTAATACGTTTTCACAGAGTTGAACAGATTGAACACAATGCATACTGTTTCTAACAGAGTCTCTAGGATATCCTAAATACTGAATTTTACGTTTTTCATTCTAGAAGCTTCTCAAATGCCAATGAAATTCAGTGATGCAAGAGCATGTAAAAAGAAAATAGGGCTGTATCTGATCCTTTTTACCAAAAGTTTCTGTGCTATGTACCTGCCCAGAAAATATGCCTAAAATGTGCTCTCACAACAGTTAGGTAGCATGAATTACAGATTGGTTTCAGTACTTAATTGAGATTTTAGTTCTACTGGCAGATTGGTTAATATTCACTGTAATATTAGGTCTATTTGAAAGTAGAAATATATTTAAGAAATTTTAAGGATGTCTAATAGCAGTATATTAAACTTTCTTGACTATTGTATATATTTAAACATGTACACTGAAGTAACAGCGATTCACAGAAATTAAGAAAAATGAACAATAATGAAATGTGGGAACCCACCAAAACCATTCCTCATTCCTTTATGTCTCATGTCCATTCATACAAACACACACATACACACTTTCATTAAACATCATCATTTACACATGATCTATTATTCTTCAATGCAAGTTAATTAGGTTTCTAAGAAAACACACCAACAATATTTAAATAGTTGCTTTTTAAATTATCATTAATATTGTTGCTGTTGATTATGATTGGGAAACGTGCTGGACCCTGGAGTGAAGTAACCAACAGTTCCACCTAACGTTCTTGCTTGAGCACCTTAATACGTAAGACATCTAGTTTACTTACCCCCAATTCATAGGGTTATTTTTGTGTATTTTTTTTATTTATTATAAATTCTTAAAGCAATCAGATAAGACTTAAAAGCTGATAACTCATGAAACTGGCAACAAAAAGAGGTAGGGAGAAAGAGGGAGAGTAATCACCAAGAAAAACAGGTAGTCCATCATATTTATGAACATAGGAAGAACTCTGGAAAACATGGAACAATTATGTTCTGGAAACATATAAAGTCAGGCAAGCTAAGGAGATCCCAGTGGAAACAGGATTTACCTGTCAACTGCCTTTATGAAAATGGGGGTAGGTCTACTAAAACGTATGTATTTGGCAACCGTTTTGCAACTGATCTTCAAAATTGAAAAGTACATATCTTTTAACTCAAGAGTAACACTCAATCTCACTGTCTAGAGATTTTTCTTAAAACAAAAGACTTCCTAATTTGGGTGTAAGAAGTATTATAAATCTGATTATACATTTGCCATTATTTACTCAATGATAAGTGAATTGCACTGGAATAAATACTTTATCCTCAATACTGAACAATATTATTGCTGCAGAATTTAATCAACTGTTACAAAACATACCCTTATTTATACCTGTTTGACCACACTGTGCAAAATAGAGCCCACTTTAAAAAGAGAAGTTTAAGAGATGTTTTTAAATGTTCACTTTCCATCTTCCCTCAAAGTATTTGAACGGTGTTGCAATACTAGTATTTTTATAACTCACCCACTTAAAAGCAAGCTCTCATATCTGTCCAGTTAATAAGGCTCCGTAGAAATAGATACCATTTCCCCCAATATAATCACAAAAACATATTTATGCGGCATCCCGTTTTAAAACGCCCACGATTGATTTCTCCACAGGGCTTGCCTGTCACAGCGCTATGTTAACGTACCCACCACAGTACAGTATATCAGACAACTTTGCCTTGCGTTGTCGATTAGAAAAAAAAATAATAATAACAACCAAAGTAGTTTGCCTTCCAAATTCCTAGCTGCCCCAATGCTGAAAGCCAATGATGTGTAGAAAAGAAAAACCCTCATAACTCCTTGCCTGATAAATGAGTAGGGAGAATTTGACAGATCAGAACGAGATGAAGCAGCCTAAAACATTTGGCACAATGTGCGTCTGGCATACAGAGACTGCCTGTCAAATGCCTACGACTCCATACAGCAGCTAGGGACCCTATGGAGTAGCAGATGGGCCATTAAGGTAGTATTAATGTAGATGCCATCAGTTTTCAGTTCTGACTGGGACACACTCTTTAGAACTATGAGCAGCTGCTGCCATTTATTGTGACAGCTTCCTGCTAACTTTTGCCAACTGGCACAATCTGACTCTTTGTACCTGAGCTATTAAATGTGTGACTTCCACCATTTTATTCCTCCAGAGAACGCTTTTAATAATCCTCTAAAGGAGGAATGAAGCATTTATCACCAAAGTGAATGTACATACCATGCCGTTCTATTGTACCAGACTCCTGCCCAGTGTACTTTATAGACCTTATATTAATACATTCTTATTAAAACTAAGCATAGATCTTTTCATATATATGGAAATGCTAAATTGAAAATGATCACTCATATTAAGTCTAAATCTTTAATGTCCTATTGATGTACTTAACTGTTAAGTAACTGGAACATTTTAGCTCTCAACATACTATTTCCCTGATGAGCAAATTTTTTAAAAAGTCACATGAGACACAGTAGTAATAAATTAACAAACCAAAAGTAAGGTATTTCATGGCTCTCTAAATATAGGTAAATATTTTCATCTCAAAATGTTCAGATACACCTGGTGGTTTATTAAATATGTGTAAAGAAATTTTAGGTGTATGAATAGATTTAAAAGCTCTATCTCTGAATAATGTCTTTACTAGAGATCATGAAGAATGTATTATAAACGATGGTAATTGTGTATTTATCACCTGCAGAATAATTCCCAGAGAATAGGCAACCAAACTATTGGCAGAAGCAGCACTCCACTGCCTTCTTTTCATCCAGCTAGACTTCTAGGGATACATTGCATCATTTTTTATTATGTCGAACAAGAAAGCTCACAGTACAGCACAGCATACGGTTTGTCAGACAATAAAAACTGCAGCAAGTCATTATAAAAATGGCTGGCAGACATATTCATTATGCTGAGCTAACGTCTTTTCTGCATCAAATATCTCTACAATCTGACCAGTAATCTATGTATGAGATTTCTAAACATATCTAACCCTCTAAATACTATATTTCATGGGAAGGTCTGTCTATTTATACATGTACACACACACACACACACACACACACACACACCAATACACAAATACTAAATCTAAGGCCATTAAAATTCCTAAGTTCACTTTGATATGTGTAATAATGAGAATACATCTATCAGAATGCGTAATAGAGGAAAGTTGCAGAGCTGCTGACATTGATCACACAGCATTTGAAATGCTTTTACGACACATGAAAGAAAAACTGTACAAAAGACCTTTAAGATATCCCATGTTACATGTAAAGGAAACATGTGAAATAATGATGATGGGAATAGACCAAAGAATGGTAAATGGTATCTCGACATCAAGACACTCTCAGGGACTCCCACATAATCCTCCATGAACAAATGTACAACATTTGTCAAAATTTCAGAAGTTCTTTTTCACTATCTGTGAGTGTGTGTGTGTGTGTGTGTGTGTATGCCCGGCTGTGATTTATGCATTAACCTGCCTTCGCATGGTATTTCTCAAGGAATTGCAAGGTCTTTACGTTCAGGAAACTCCAAAGAATGAACCATGATATCAAGAAATGGACCTAAAGAACACTATAAAAGACATGTTGAATTTTTTATTTATTAGTTAATTTTATTAGTTATATTGATTTATTTTAAAGTTACGTGGTGCATTTTGTTGTTGTTTTATTTAATATTTCATCTTTCAAACAGTATTTTTCACTTCACCCAAGAGCACCGAGATCATAGTATCACATGAATTTGTTTTGAATGTTTGGCTAGTAGTGGCCATAAGTGACAAAGTTTTTTAACAGCAGCTGCCTTGTTTAAACCTTTTATAGGTTAACAAAAAGGAGTTGTATCCAACTTTGTAAAAAATTAGCATATTTGAAAGTGATTTTTTAAATGATTTTATTTATGTATTTGACAGAAAGAGAGATCACAAGTAGGCAGAGAGGCAGGCAGAGAGAGAGGGGGAAGCAGAGTCCCTGCCAACCAGAGAGCCCAATGCGGAGCTCGATCCCAGGACCCCGAGATCACAACATGAGCCAAAGGCAGAGGCTTAGCCCACTGAGCCACCCAGGTGCCCCTTGAAAGTGATTTTTGAAAATTCTCCATTACTTACTTTGACTTGGTATCAAATTAAAGATGCCATTATATGGAAAACATTTTGAAAATGACTTAAAAATGCCCCTGAAAAAAATTAATGTAATAACATAAATATTGCTTACACTTAGCACCGGTAGCAGTGTTCCCTTGGAGGAGCATTTACCTGGACTTTGACAAGGAAGGAGTATTGTCTTTCTTCATGGGGAAACCAAGGTCCAAAACATAAAACTACCATACTGTCTCTGTTGGACAAAAACAAATAAATCCATTTTAAAAATAAAAGAGTCTGGGGAGCAATTCTTTTAAGAGGAATTGAGAGTTTTACAATACCATGCTACTACAATAAATCTGGAATGGATGCCTGAGAATTACAGTACACATGTATTTGCAAGGAGAACTAAATTCAGAAAGAACTACCTGAAGGTTACATTATTGGTCTTACTTTAAAGAGTGGTGATTTTGTATTTTTAAAGATGTATATTAGATACATTACTTTCATGGGAAAAAACCTGAATAAAATATTTTTTCACAAAAATCAAAAGACAGAAAGGCTGTTTATCTCTTCCAATAAGTTATTCAATAGTTACTTATAAAATGTAATTCTAAATAATACAATGGTATCTTGATAAGAGCCTTAGTATTGTGACCAGGGCTAGAAATTGTGCTGATATTTTCAAGACTCGTGATTGAAAATGTTTATTGAGGAGCGAAGAATAAGGAACTCTACCTTTCAAGTTCTATCTGCAGGGATAATTTTGTAAGGCACTGTCACATCCTATGCAGAAGTGCCATAAAATCAATGAATATATGTAATGTCAAGGATATTTATCTATTATGTTTTTCAAACACAGAGGTAGTAAAAATGTTTTGCTAAAAATCTATGCACAGAATCTACAATCTTCAAACCTCTGAGGCATCCTCCCATAGAGGAACCACTTGTATTTCTAATCTGGTTCAAACTGCCATTGTCACTAGTATTTCCATAGAAATATTTCACTGAACTATGAAAAGCATGTAAAGAGCTAAAATCTAAAAGCCCTAAAGACAGAATATACTTGAAGATTTATCATTTTTAATAAAAATAAATGAATCTCTATTGTAACTTTTTTAAAGTTAGCAGAGAAGGACTGGAAATCAATAGTCTTGAAATAAATGAAATCAGCCCCTATGCTTTCGTTTTATTATCTACAGGAACAGGAAAACTGCATTGTACATCCTAGATGTTTGTAATAAATTAAGATCATATGATATTTGAATATAACATGTGACAGACTAAAGGTCAATAATATTGTAAGTGCCGAAATTATAAAATATATCCACAACCCTACTCACTCCATATATAGGTATTATTGATTTTTTTAAATGCCAAAAGATATATTTTTAAAAAACAACTGCATCTTTTTATCAGTGTGCATATTTCATAAATTTCACAGGCATATCAATATCCTCTGTGATTCAGGTAAAGTAAACAGAAATAATTGGCATGGTGACAGTTGAATTATTAGAGATTTACTTAGCAAGAACAGTACACACGCAGTACAAAAGGTTCCATCGGTAGTGATTTCTTAGAAAATTAATAATGTTACAATGGTTGTTTTTTTTTTGCCTTTTAACCTTTATAGAAATAGTTTTTCTAGAAAAGTGTTATTAAAAATGTACAGGAACCTTAAGTTAAAGACAAATTACACTCACTTGCATGTTTTTACTTAGCCCTTCACTCTTATCCGGTAAGGACAAAAGTAAAAAATTCTCAAATGCAAACAAAGGAATTTAAGTTACGATATTATTTTCCCTTGAATTTGAAAACTGAGCTGAGCTTGAGTGATTTTCCTTCTTCACAACCACAAGGCAAATGTAAGGACAAATATGGATAAAGGGGAATAAAATTGAGATTTGCCCCAATGATCTTTCACCGAACTTTTTCTGTCCCTATTTTTTCTTCATAATTTTGCTTTTACTTCCTCTTGAAACCTTCACAAGGCATCTTAACTAGGCTTCATTCAATTTACAACTCAATCATGTATAGAGAAAAAATTCTTTCCTTAGCCTAGAACAAACTAGTCTTCCTCTTAACCCCAAGATTGTGGTTATCAGGTAAAAATAAGTAAGCAACCAAGAAATTAAAAGGCTGTGTAAAAACAAAGACTTGATGTTTGCCAGAGTGACAGGGCTGGGGAGATGAGCAAATGGGTGAAGGAGAGTGGGAGATATAGGCTTCCAGTTATGGAATGAACAAGTCACAGGAATAAAAAGCACCAGATAGGGAATAGAGTCAATGATATTGTAATAGGAACCTATAGTGACAGATATAGCTACATCTGTGGGGAGCCCAGCAAAATGTGTAAACTTGTCAAGTCACTACTTGTACACTGGAAACTAATGTAACATTGTGTGTCAACTCTACTCAAACAAACAAACAAACAAAAAATAGTTTTTAAAAAAAGGTGATATTTTTTAAAAAAAGAAATAAAAAGGTTGATTTTTAAAACTTAAACTAAGTAATGACATAGTTTAAGAGGTATTTATTGCCTTGAATAACAGTGCTACTTCTCAGCCTTCCACTCCATGTTTTTCTTTGTGAGATTAAGTCTAAGTGTAGCAGTAGAGTCTGGGACCTTATGTAAGCAGGGGAGAGTCGGGCACTCAGGAGAAAAGTCCCCTGTCACCTCCAGGCCCTAAGGTTATATGGGTGTTGTTTGCCCAAAAGACTTGGAAGGGGAGGGTTCCAATGACATGATCTAATCTGACATCTCTGTGGAAGGGGGCAACATTCATGTACTATTAGGCTTCATCTACGCTCAGGCTGGTGGTACAAGAATTTTTTCACTCATCTTGGACAATCTAATCTGTAGCCCTCCTGCAGCAAAGTCTTCTAGTGAGCCCCTGTCAGGTTGGTCAGTTTTCCCCTGTGAAACCTGTGAAAACTCCTCTCCCACATCTCAGTGTCCTACAAAAACAAACATTTATTCTTCTTGCTCAAAGCTTCATGGTTTGGTGTGGCTGGCTCTGCTTTAAATTATAGATCTGGTTCAGATTTTTTTATGCGTGTTTTCTGTTTTGGGTGGGTTTTTTTTTGTTTGCTTGTTTTGGTTTTGGTTTTGATTGTTTGTTTGATAACTGGTTGCTATCCAGAGTAGGATCTTTCCATGATGGACAGCAGAAGAGCAAGAGGGGCCAACAGAAACATGCGATGCTTCTTAATTGAGAGAGGGGTGCCTGGGTGGCTCAGCTGGCTGAGCGTCCCACTCAGTTTTGGCTCAGGTCATGATCCTGGTTGTGGGATGGAGCCCCATATAGATGGGTGATGAGTCTCCTTGAGGATTCTCTCTCTCCCTCTCCTTTTGCCCCTCTCCCAACTCATGCATGCTCTCTCTCTGTCCTTCTCTAAAATAAATAAATCAACAAATCTTTAAAAAATATATATTTTGGCTCAGAAATAGCACATTGTCACTTCTCCCCAGAGCCCACTGGCTAGAAATTCATGTGGTCAAGCCAAAACTACTGGAGAGGAAACGTGTCTGACCCATATACCGCTGTCAGGAGCACTGACAATTACATTAGAGAGTACAAATACATACTTCTATGGCAGAAGCTAGTGAGATACCAGGAAGAGCAATTTAATTCACCAGACCTCCTCTGGAAAACCCTCTCGACTGATTTTCAGCTGGCTCTTGTTCTTACCTCTGTGTTACCTGTTACCTGGCCACTGCTATGCTGATGTAACTAAGCCCCTGCCCTCATCTCTCCACACGCCTACCGAACACTACTTTCTCCCTCTCTAAATCTGAAACAAGAGACACGTTAGTTCTTCTTCCTGTTTTTGTTGTTGTTGTTGTTGTTCACAGTTTCTAATAATGTCACATTCAACTATAAAAGAAGAAATTTCCACTATATCATATCCTCTTTTCTTTGCTACTCCAAATTCCTGGGAAACACTGAATGGTGAAGAGGATCTTTTCTTCTTATATCAGAAGAACTCCATGACCCAGATCCTCCAAGATCAATACTACATTTAAAAAAATACGAGAATTTTGAAAACTTTCCTTCAAAACAACTGCCCTAATTGCAAAGCTACTTACTAAATCTGTAATCCTATTTTTAAATATTAGAAGCTAAATACCTACTAAGTTTTTCCCATTACATTTCCTTGTAACATGTAATTATTTAGACATTTGATAGCTAGGGTGAACGTTATGTTTTCTAAAAAAAAACAAAAGATTCAAAAGCACATTAAGGGTTTGTATTGACATATATTTATGTAGAGATTTTTATTAATTTTTCAATTTTTTCAATTTAAATTTTTTATTTTAATTTTTAATTATCAACTTGCTGAGGGCAGGATATATTGCATACAGGTTTTCTCCTTGCAAATAATTATAATAACAATTAGAGTGAAAACCATTAAATAATATAAGTAAGACAAAAAAAATTGTTGCCTAGAGTTGATTCCTGATAAGGAAATACTGTTTGTAATAACACTTTCACCCTCATGCTATAATGAGGTGTGCAAGAGGAATAAGGAAAAAGAGCAGAAAGAAATAATTCTAGAAGACCAGCTAAGGCAATAAGTAGGGAAGAATATAACCACTATACTCAGAGAAGACGTATTTTAAAAACTGAAAAAAACCCTTGATCTACATTACAATGCACTACATATATTTAAAAAGAGATAGGGTAATGGAAATACTCTATTTGATGCTACAATGTTGAATACATATCATTAGACATTTGTCCAGACCCATAGAAGGTACACCACCAAGAAAGAACACTAAATAAAGTATGGCTTTGAGGTGCTAATGATATTATCAATGTGGTTCTGGAATTGTACCAAATGTATCACTCTCTTTTACAAAATAAAGTCTTAGAGAGAAGTTAACAAATAAATAAATAAAATGTCAGCCTGACCCATCAGTCCAAGAATCTGTAAATGATAAGGTGTGTTTTACATTCTTCAACATTAAAAAATTTAGCATTGTTTTTAAAGGAGATGGTTACGAAGAGATCTTACACATCCAATTTCTTGGTTATAAAAAGCATTATTCTGGGAACCATCAGCAGAAGAGAAAAGTCTGATCTGGTTTATACAATATGCCTGAGTCAAGTCCAAGGTAATGCTGTTAGGGGAAGAATATTGTTTTTTGGGTTTTTGGTTTTTTTTTTAAGATTGATTTTATTCACTTACTTATTTTAGAAAGAATGAGGGAGAGCACACATTAGTGGAAGGAGGAGCAGAGAGAAAAAGAGAGGGAAAGAAGCAGACTCCACACTAAGCGTGGAGCCCAATGCAAGTCAGAGCTTGATCTCAGGACACTGAGCTCATGACCTGAGCCAAAATCAAGTCAGACACTTCATTGACTGAGCCACCTAGGGCCCCCCAATGGGAGAATACTTTTCAAATACACCTGCTGGAATATCCAAAATATTTCATTTTGTTACCTTTTAATTGGCAGTACTTAACTTCACTCAGAATATTGGTATTGTAACTCAATCTACTTTCATGTCTATTTCACTTGAAGGCTAGGGTTTACAATGTATACTGTGTATAATGTGATGTCAGTAACAATTTGCCAATGCCTATTTATGATTAAGTATCTTTCGATATAATGATCAATACAGAAGGAAGTACTGTAAATTAGGTATAAATATTACTGAATTCACAATATAGAATTAAATTCTTATACTTGCTATCCAGTGCTCTCTTTTTAGAATCAAGGAGGCCACACTATTTTTGACAGACCACTGGCCATCCCATCATACCTGTGATATGCTTGCTGGCAAAAGATCTTCCCTCAAATAAGTAACACATTTTGTTTTTAAAATGAATTATTTTGAAATACTCAAAAATACATGTGACATTAAAATATGAGTATAATTTAAATTTGTTTTATATTTTAAATGAATCCAAGTATTTTTCAAAAGTTATTTTTAATACTTCAAAGTTTTTTTGGCACTTAGTTCATACTGGTGACATTTAATTATAGATAAAAAATGTTCTGTAAAAAAAAAAGGACAAAAACATATGTACAAAGACAGCAATCTATCTTAAAAATCTTTTAATTTTGTTGTTTTTTTTCCCCAATAATTAAAATGCTACCATAACCTCTGATATCTATTTGAGTGGTGTACGCTCCAGAAAAATTTTTCAGAATCATAGCAGGAAAAAAAATGAACGCAAGTCTCTAGAAAGCGACGTCTTTAATAATAGATTTGTCCTTCCTGGGGAAAAGTTTCCTAAATTCTAGGATTTTTTCTCTCTCCTCCAACTAGTGAACTCTTGATACATATTGGAAATTCATCCTAGACGCCTTATGGTTTTTCCTAGGGCTATATCGCTGCTCTCCCAATTCACTAATAACAGAAAAAAAAAAAACCTGCTTTATTGAGCATGTATTATATGCTATGTACTCTGTCAAATGCTTAACATGGCTTACCTCCTTTAATCATTAAAAAGAGCTTATGAAATAGGAAACTAAAAAAAGGAGAGAGATCGATTATGTTACAGCAAATCCAATCAATTATTACACCACTTGAACAATGTTCTTTAAAATGCTTTGGTGATGTTTAAAAGCCAGTGTGACAGTAGGGAAGGAGGGAAGTGTCAGGAGGGAAGAAAGAGGAAAGGCACGAAAAGGATGAGAATGGTAGTGTTAGAGAGTATCTAGAAAGGAATGTGGCCTTCGTGGGGAAGATTTTCTGCCTCCTCTGATACTGCTCAAGAACCAGTGGTATTGCTCACAGATATGTGTTTCAGCATTGTTATCTAGAGTTCTTTCCAGAAAGTCACTAGATATTGTTATGGAAAATATTGTTTTCTCTATTTTGTAACATGTGTGTGATAAGAAAGGAAAAGACTTTATAATATTTCCACTCTCCTAATAGGAAGTTCAAGGAGACAGAATATACCACTGATGGGAAAACAAGGTGTCCATCCTGCTTTAAGTAAAAATTCAAATAAGGAATTTGACCTTATATATGATAAAACCTTAGCCATTGTCATGCCCTTTCAGACAGTAATTAATTTTTTAAAAATCTAAAATAAAGTAATACCAATTCAGACAAAATTTTATACGCAAAAGTATTTAATATATATATTTTTAAAGATTTTATTTATTTATTTGACAGAGATCACAAGTAGGCAGAGAGGCAGGCAGAGAGAGGGGGAAGCAGGCTCCCCGCTGAGCAGAGAGCCTGATGTGGGGCTCGATCCCAGGACCCTGGGATCATGACCTGAGCTGAAGGCAGAGGCTTTAACCCACTGAGCTACCCAGGTGCCCCTATTTAATATATTTTTATAGAGAGCAGCAAAGTAGTGGAAAAAGACTAACTGCTCAAAATGGCAGAATGTTCAAAACTATATAGTAAATATGTATGTGGTATACATAATAATAACATGTATATGAAAATTGTACATATAGAAAGATGTTTTAGAGCCTTAAGGAATTCATATGGAATCAAATAACTTTATGTAGAAAGCACAAGATTTAATATTGTATAAAAATTGAGATGGCTATGATTACATAAAACAAAAACATAAGGTAAGGAACCTCTTCCTACATCTTTGAGGAGTTATCTCTAAGTAATGAGATTGTGTTTGGTTTTTTCCCTAGTGTTTTTCTGTTTAGTTATTTTCTGTATTTTCAATAATGAGAAGTTACTACTTTCGTTTTCAAGAATGACATTTAAAATTACCAAAAGAACCCCACCTTACCTTGCTGTTCCATATACCCTTTATGAAACTAGACAAAATAACTCTCTTGAATAAAAATAAAAGAATTCACCACTTGAAAAGTGATTAGATCTTTTAGAATTTTTTCACAAATCACTTGATAATGTCAATGGTATTTTTGTATTTTAGATACTTCAATAAATTTTAAAACCATTTAATAAAAATAAATCTTGATAATTGACTTTATTTAACACACAGGAAATGACTTACATAGAATATTAGAATAGCATAAATATGATTGAAATACACTTAAATAGCTATCATAAGTCAAAGAAGACAGTTTTTAAACTGTGTCTAGGAGCGCCTGAGTGCCTCAGTGCGTTAAGTGTCTACCTTCGGCTCAGGTCGTGATCCCAGGGTTCTGGGATCCAGCCGCATCAGTCTCCCTGCTCAGCAGGGAGCCTGCTTCTCCCTCTCCCTCTGCTACTCCCCTGCTTATGCTCACACTCTCAATCTCTCTCTGTCACATAAATAAGTAAAATCTTTTTTTAACAAGTGTATCTAAAAATGCGTAAATAATATATGTACTGAGACCTAGGTTTACTAAGTGTTCTATTATACCATTATAGAAAAGTCCACTAGAAGAATACCTTTTTGGCTGGTTTTGAATACTGGATACTTCTTGAACCTTGAGTCTCAAGAAAGGAGTCTGTGAAGAAAGGACTAGGTTTCAAAGTTGAATGTTAGAACTATATTGCCTTACCTTTATACAGTGTTTATGTTTTCAGTGATCTTCTACACTCAACTTCTATTATACTTACAATGCCAGTTTGAGGTATAGAGGCCAAATAGTAAAGGAAGTTTGAAGAGTTTTGTGGCTTCCCCATCATCCATTGGGCCCAAATCTATGAACAGAGGCCAGATTTTCCATTCCTGTGTTTTTAATATAACATCCTTTTTCCTTCTAATGGCAGTTCTTAAAAACCAGGTGGAAAAATGATGCTGGACAGTAAGATCTCATTGCATGAAGCAAATTATGTCAGACAGGTGACAGAAGAGGAATGCCTGGATGGCTCAGTCAGTTAAGTATCTGCCTTGGGCTCAGGTCATGATCCCAAAGTCCTGGGATCATGTTCCACGTCAGCCTGTTTCTCCCTCTCTGTCTGCATCTGCTGCTTCCTCTGCTTGTGCTCTCTCTCTCTCTCTCTGTCAAATAATATAAAATATTAAAAAAATAAACAAGGGACAGGAGATTAAGATGAATTTATATGTGTATAAACTTGACTATTTCCTATTCCTATTTCTGACTGTTTCCTTCTAGTTCCTATCTCAGATCATATGGTACTTCTCTTACCATTATAAAGCAAGATGCCTAGAATGTGTCCCTCAATTGTTCCTAGAGAGTAGAAATTAATAATTTTCTTGTCATTAGACAGTTATAAAAAAAAAGCCTTAAGTAATATTTTGCTTCAGAATTCTCAATCAACATTTTACTCAGCCACTTTCAACATGCAGAGTCACTAAAATAATCTAAAAGGAGTGGGCATGGTACCACGTGTTCTGAAGTCTACTGCTGACTGTATGGAAAATCCATGTTGTATTCATAAAGAAGGAGGCTAAGGTTATTGTAGTCAGACTAAGCATTCTTCTTCGTGCTGTGAAGGAACAAATTTGAATTTTGTTTTGTCTGTGACCATTAAAACATTTCAATGAAATAACCACCACAAATGTTGTTGAGTAAAATAAAGTGAGCCAGGGACAAAGCCTTCATAAAACAATGTTGCTTTTGAAGTTTGCTGACAAGTAGGCGATGTCAGTCTTTGCAAGTACAGGACTTCATGGATCAGTTAATAAATTTCCAAATGCTTATGACTCCAGTGATTAGGCATTAGAGCTAATTACTCTAAGTATTTTTTTTTTCTTCAAGGCTTACTTCCTACTTTTAGTCGTTCAAACGAAACAATTAGATTCACCAAGAGAAAAGGATAATGTCTTTTCAAACCATATTTCCCATAACACTTGGTTTCCTGCAGCAAATCATTAAAGAGTCAACAGATGCATTGAGTTTTCAGACTATACAACTTCAAGCAATTATTGTGAGGGGCAAAAGTGGCTTTTTTTCCCCCTTTACTATCAAATATCTTCTCCTGCTCCCAATTAGACAGGTTATTAAAGAAATTGCTTTACTTCTGTGCAACTTGTCTACTACTTTCCATTTCAACATACTTGAGAGTCGATATCAAATGCCAGGAAAGGTCTTGGGCAAGGAAGGGAAGAGATTTAAAGTTCACTTTGTGAAAAAGGGAATGACTGACTGTTGATGTAGGCTGTAAAGGAACCATTCCCGTTAATAAGGGTGAGCACTGAACAATTATATCACCTAGGAAACTATGTGCTCCAGAGTTGACAAATTATTGGGGGCTCCCTCCCCCAACTGCCTTTTGTTTCAGCCCCCAAATATAAAGCAAGTATACTTTAGTGACATGATATATTTTTCTGGCACCTTTCCATAGCCAGTTCCATTCATGCAGAAAAAGGATGAAATTCCATCATTCGAGCATGACATCTCAAAATTCAAACTTAATGAGAGCTTTGGCAGCTTCTGTCGAAGGCAGACAGTGATTAACAAAACACTTCAGAGTACAAGGCACAGCAGTGCTCAAAGAAAACAGTGATGATCTCCACTTAATTGTAGAAAAGCCCAAAGCATCTGCCAGCCGAGGAGAGCTGGAGCCATAAGGAGCTATTGCTCAGATAGGCTGTCATCTCCAGAGATCAACAACCATATGCTCAGCTCAAGCACAAACTCCAAAGAAGTTAATTTTCTGACAAAATACAGGGATAAATATGACATTCAAACAAGTGTGCTCACCCATCCTGAACACACGTTCATCTGCACGCATCAGATTTATGCATCGTTTAAACACAAGCAAATATAATTTGTTTGGAACACAAACATTGCTGCATGGGTACAGGTATAATTAATCTTTGTCTGCTCCACAGGTTCTTGTGTTCTGCTGGTTAACCACGCTTTCAACAAACTTTCGATGAATGGAGAAGTCACTTGTTGCTTCATACCTAAACGTGTGCCACATTCATTCAAGCTCTTGAAATTAATGCGACTTACTTAGTTCAAGATGAAAAGTAAACCTTATTATAGCTATGATTTGAAGTGTGTACTTACGTGTACATATATATGTATGTATATATATGTATATATATACTGTATGTATTGTATTTATACACATACAGAGATCTATTTTCCTGTCTATATGTCTCTCTGTCCTTTCTCTTTCTCCTGTCTGTCTGTCTATCTATCTATCATCTATCTATCTATGTATCTATCACCTCTGAAAGTAAAGCTGACATCTCAGCTAAACCTTTCTGAGACACAGCCCTCCAAACAGAGGCAAAGGTTTCCACCTGAAAAGAAGACATTTCTCAGGATGAAGTCACCAGAAAAATCCCTTTTTGGTACCTGTGGTCACGATGTATTCTCATTGAAAATAACACAAAGTAAAAACAAGACAATACGCAAGAAATGAATACTGAACAGAAGGGCTACAAACTGTAAAAAATAAGAGGTTGCAATATAAAAATGATAAAACAAAGAATAGAAAGAGAAACCCCCATATTCTCCCATCATTTAGAAATGGACACGTCTTTGAGGTCATACCTCCTTGAAAAATGCAACATATAGCATCAGATGGAGTAGAGCCGGCAGACTATCAACTGTGCATGTCTTGAAAACAGGTGTTTGATTTAGCATTTGCACACTAGCCAAAAAGTAGTTAATGTTTTAGAGGTAACAACCACGGTCCTTACAAAAACTAAAAGGAAGCATCTGGTGGCAAAGTGCTTCAGTAGCAAACCTCCATCCTGTTTTTAAAAAACTCCTAATGTCCTTCACAGAAAAGAATTCGATTTCTCCTTTGCCTGTGTCATCAGCATCTTCCAAGGTTTCACAAGGAAACTCAAGCACCGGCTTATTTCTAGTTGTTGCCACTATCCACATGTTGAAAGCACAGTGGAAAATGTCACACTCTCACATCTATGTGTAAGCTTTGTCAGAGTCTGAGTTAACTTGCTCTCTTCTAAATTTGTAGTTTTGATGTTATCGTGGGTTCATTTTTTTTAAATATGTATTTTTAAGTTTTCTTCAATTATAGAAGAATTTGTGCTTATTAAAGAGAATCTATAAAATGCAGGCAGGTACAAAGAGGAAAGTTCAAATCATCTTTAAAGCCACAATTAGCAAAAACTAAAAAAAAAACACTAATTAATAGTTTTTTAAAAGTAAAAAAAAACTAGTTAGAAAATTTTTTGATAAAATTTTCACATGTACATAACAGTCATGCCACTGAACTCATATTAAAATGTGTAATTTTTGAATTTCCCTCCTTATACTGTACTCTGTATTTTAAGCATAGTCACATCACCATACAGATTTGAAAACATTATCAAATTGCTGATTAAAATTCCATTGCATAAATGGACTTTCTTACTATGACTTACATAACCATTCCCCTATTTGGAGTTTTCTAATTTTTCAACATTATAAATAGCAGTCTAATGAAATTCATTCTTAAATTATCTCAACTGGAGTTTCTAGATCAATTGATGGGATTTTTTTTTTTTTTTTTTTTTTTTTTTTTTTAAATTTATTTTTTATTTTTTTTTATTTCCAGCATAACAGTATTCATTATTTTTGCACCACACCCCGTGCTCCATGCAATCCGTGCCCTCTATAATACCCACCACCTGGTACCCCAACCTCCCACCCCCCGTCCCTTCAAAACCCTCAGATTGTTTTTCAGAGTCCATAGTCTCTCATGGTTCACCTCCCCTTCCAATTTCCCCCAAATAGGATGGGATTATTTTTAAGACTCTTTATATGTATCACTAAATTTTCCTCAAGAATGCTAATGACAAGTCTTTACGGGCTATACGTGATGATTATATTAAGTGACATCTTCATTAATTGGTTATTCCTTTTAGCTAAATGAAGTTCTAGGTTACTACGTCAGAAGAAAAGGGCTTGTGGTCTGGAGAACAAAGCTAAATATGACAAAATTGATTGAAACACTTCCAAACTGGGGTGCCTGCATCGCTCCGTTGGTTGGGCATTCAACTCTTGATTTCAGCTCAGGTCATGATTTTGGGGTCCTGGGTCAGAACTGTGATTGGGTTCTGCACACTCAGTGGAGGGGTCTGCTATGGATTTTCTCCCTGTTCTTTTTCCTCTCTCTCCCCAGCTCCTCTCTCTAAAAGTAAACAAACAAATAAATAAGTCCTTAAAATTAATTAATTAAAAAATCAAACACTTCCAAATGAAGACGGTTTGGACAGAAGACTACTCAGTATTACATTTTAATCAGAAAACTTTAAGAAAATTCTTAATTTATTATAGAATTAAAATGTTCTAGATTTGGGATTAAAAAATACACCTTTTAGTTTATAAATGTAACAATGAAGGAAGTAAATAAAAGTTGATTAATGAAGAAAAAACAGAAAAGGGACTGCAAAATAGTTCAGAGATAATCTAGTAAAAGAAATACTCTTGACCCATAAGTATAGTTTATCTATAGGTCAACAATACATACTGATTTAAGATTTTCATACTTTTTCAAGTCTGTATTCAAGCATACACATACCTCTCTTGAATAAGTGCTTCAACATCCTGAACCCTTTTATCCATCAAAGGTTGTAAAATCAATGGCCAGAACCACACTGCTTCTAGCTGCTCACCATTCTCCACCTCCTTAGCTAATCTGACGTCCATGCCCACTATCTCACAGAAAGCACATTTCTAAGCACACCGTTATTTTTCCCATGGAATACCTTTGGTTTATTTCTTGCTTTCCCTCTCTTTTCTTTGGGCTTTCTTCTTATTTTTAAAGGTTTTATGTATTCCTTTGAGACAGACAGAGAAAGAGAACGTGAGCAAGAGGGAGAGGCAGAGGGAGAGGAAGACGCAGCTCCCCGCTGAACCCGAAGCCCAACATGGGGCTCAGTCCCAGAACCTGGAGATCATGACTTGTGCTGAAGGCAGACGCTTAACCATCTGGACCACCCAGGTGCCCCTGGGTTTTCTTCATCTTGAAATCATTTTCTGAAATGCATTCTCCCCTCTCTCTTTGTCCTTACTCTTCCTTCCTCTGAGAAAGAACTCTTCCTCTTCTCTACCTACACTCAATCTGCTTATTCAAGGAATAGTAAAATCAACATCTTTTCTTTTTTTTTTTTAAGATTTTATTTATTTATTTGACAGACAGAGATCACAAGTAGGCAGAGAGGCAGGCAGAGAAAGAGGGGAAGCAGGCTCCCTGCTTAGCAAGGAGCCTGATGTGGGGCTCAATCCCAGGATCCTGAGATCATGACCTGAGCCGAAGGCAGAGGCTTTAACCCATTGAGCCACCCAGGTGCCCCCAAAATCAACATCTTTTGCAAACAGCTTTCTCTCATGGTTCCCACTTTCCATGGCACACAGTGATAACTTATCCTCCACTAGTATGCTTTTATGTATATGTTTTAACTCACAAAAAATCTTAAACTGCTTGAAGGGAGCGTGCCTGTGGATCTTGTACTTATGCATCTCTTGGCCTATTAATTTGTCCTTGTTAAAGCCATACTATTGACAGAGTCCCATTATCCCATGAGAACTAGATGACTCTAGTACGTGCTATAGTCTGTAATGGAAACTGTCTCCTTGGCAGTCATCCTTCATCCTTTACAAGCCTTGTGATGCTTGTCCCGTCATTCTGACATGACCGTAAGCCTCCTCCTATAACATAATGAGGTTTAAAATATCTAACAAAGGGTCCAGAATATAGTAAATACTCAATACAGTGGTCCTGAAATCTCTTTCTTGCTTCAGTTCTGTCCTTATTATTCTATTTTCTGTAGAATACTGCCATTTCTTGGCCTCCAAATATCTGACTTATTTTCCTGTTTGTGGGAATCACTGTCCCACATTGTGTTGTACAGTTAATTCTGCTGTGACATGACATATGTATTCTTGAAAATTGCCTTGTTATGCAACATTAGACAATGAAATCACCGGCCTTATGAGAAAAATATAGCCAGGGCCACAACTTCATCAGTGACACATTAAAAAAAAAAAAAAAAAAAAGAAAGAAAGAAAGAAAAAAAGAATTTAACATTACAGTCACCGAATTTTACCTATGTGAATTGGTTAAGAAATACCTAAATACTATAATAAATACGGTACTTTACCGTAATAAACATCTGAGTTTTCCTTAGGAGTGAATGGTGGCAGGTATTCAGTGTGAATTATTGTGAAGTGGGGGAAGGAGAGTTACCTGAAGCGGGACAGAACACCGTTACACCAGACGTGGATGAGCGCAGTTTGTAGTGTGATGGTGGCTGGGTGAGTATGTTTTGTGTATGCCTAAGTGGCTCAGTTCAACTGAGTACAGTTTTCTGCATTCTCCTAGTCTTTCTCACAATCATAATTATAGAGACATTATGCGCAAATTGTCTCCCAATACATCAATTGGAATTTGTGTTTTCAAAGTGTTATATCAGAACTGCATGCATATGCCACATTTAGATGTGCTTTTCTATCCCAATTACTGAGTGCCCCCACACACTGCCAGCTTTTTGTGAAACTCAGAACGAGAACAGGATCTTCAAATGCTTCAGGTTCAAAACAAGTCGTTCTGTCATTAGGTCCTTATGAACGGGTGGATCCATTGGTACTTTCCATACCTCAGGTAGGTAGGTTTGCTGTCTAAGACTTGTTACAAGAGAGAATCCTATCAATGTCTCACAGGGTTTATAGTAAAATTGTGTCTTCTGAAAATAGCTGTCCTCTTTTTGAGAAATAACTCTTCACTTCTTTTACCCTTCAGTGTTAAACAGCAGATAACCATGTGCCCTGACCTGATTAGTTTTTGTTTTGTTTTGTTTTTTTAAAGATTTTGTTTATTTACTTGACAGACAGAGATCACAAGTAACCAGAGAGGCAGGTAGAGAGAGAGAGTGGGGAAACAGGCTCCCTGCTGAGCAGAGAGCCCGAAGCGGGGCTCGATCCCAGGACCCTGAGATCCATCATGACCTGAGCCGAAGGCAGAGGCTTAACCCACTGAGCCACCCAGGTGCTCCGACCTGGTTAGTTTTATTCAAAGCCATGAACTCCAGTATACTCAACATCCATTAATTGCCAAGTGCAAGTTTTTCCTATTGTAAAGACCAGGAGGGCCTGAATGTGCAAGTAAGTTGCAGGAAAATTTGACTTATACTCTGAACATGACAATTCCTGCCATGCTGTTACTGATCTCTCAATCCCTAATTATGGACTCTAGGGGAGTTCTCTATGTTAGTTAACTGAAGAGGAAAAAACTGAATTTGTCTTACAGGTGTACCATATGCTGACTCCAACCTGAATGTAGCTTAAGAACTAGCCCTGAAGGATAAGGAAGAAAATCTGGGAGGTAGAAATTTGTATGACACATCTTATTGCCCTTTTTGCCTGGAAGGAGAAACAGTCTGATGTAATGCTTTATACAATACATGGATAGTGACTAAGGTTTGGTCAAATGGTTAGAAATTCAAAATACTTGAGGATTAATAACAAACTGGTTTAGGCAAAGGTATGTGGGCAGATATTTTGAAAAAGTCTCAATGTGGTCTCCATGTTTGCATTCTTGAATACTTCCCTCCTCAGTCCCTGCCAAGCAAGATACTCCTCTCTGTGAATGCCATTTAGCCTCTTTTCATGGTAACCTCCTTAAGCCAGTGCTTTCACATAAGTAAACATATGATAAATAGTGCTCACAACAAAGTACTAGTACGGTAAATACAGAGGCTAACCATGAGCCCAATTAAAATGACTCTTTTTTCACCCAAATTGATCTGGCCAATACTCTTGCCAAGTATCAAGATTCCAACATGACAGTTGAAGCTGAAACCCTCAAATTTTGTCATAAAAGGCTAAAATCTATCATTCACTTGATGGTTTGTTATACTGTTTCCATCATGAAGAAAGCAGAGATTTGGCTCAGTAGGAAAAAAAATATTTTTTCTGGATTTGGATTTTTCCCTATCTACCATGTTTCTGCCAGCAAAATCATCTCATTACTTACCAGATGTCTCATTCATCATCATCAAGGAATTGATTGCTTCATAATTAAGGAAGCAAGTAAAGAACTGATGCCTGCAAGTCTCACATTCTTACCATATACATTACCCAGAAATAGATGAACCTATAGAACGTAAAGGTGACCTATTGAAAACAGAAGTGTCTGTAGGTACACAATGCCTTGAGCCATTGAACTGCTGTTCTTCATACTGATGAAGTATTTGTTCTGAATCAGAAACAATATACGGAAAAATGGAGTTGCTATTTACTGAGATGGGAAAGGCTGAAGGAGTACAGAAGAGATATTCAGAATTTCTGTTTTGATACATTGAATGCATTTTCAATCTTTTTTTAATCAAAGAAAAGACCTTACCTATCTATATCACTTTAGTAATTTTTACTTTCTATTTTAAGTTGTTAATTTTTAAATAATTTTTATTGAAGTATAATTAACATACAATGTTATATTAGTTTCAGTTGTGCAACATTTTGGTCTAACATTCTATATATTACTAATTTGAAGGGCCTATTTGATATCAATGTGGAGACTTACGGGCGAGAGGTCTGAGAAGGATGTATTTATATGAGAGTCACCAACAAATGGGTAGTGTTTGAAGCTAGAAGTCTAAATAAGCTCACCTAGGCTGTGAATGTTGACAAAATGAGAAGAGGTTTGGGATGCTGATGCCTCTCCAGAACCAGTCAAAGAGACAAGAAGCAGCTGCTAAGTAGGACCACCAAGAAGATGGTATCTTGAAACATTCTGAAGAAGCTATTTCAAGGAAAGGATGATTAGTTACATCAAAAATGCCAAAAGTTAAGTTGTAAAGCAATCATTCGAGCATACAAAGTGGAGGTCACTAGTGCCTGTGACAACAGCTGTTTCAGGGGAGTGATAGGACCAAAAAGTCTGATGAGAACATATTCAAGAGAGCTTAGGAGGAAATTTCTTGACAATAAGTACATAAGATTTATTGAGGAACTTTACTGTAAAGGAAAGAGATTGAAATAAGGATGGAGATATGGATAAATAATACCAGTTCCATGATAACCAAGAAAAGGCAGAACAGACACACATGCAAGTTCACTGACAGCTGTGGGAGCATGTGCAAGTTCTTTTCCAATTCTTACCTGCTTCTGTTTGCTCTGTGAAACAGGGAGCAAAGTCGTCAGCAGAGCATGATGATGTGGAGTTGGGTAAGAAGTTTGAGCAGAGGAAAGAAAATCGAATCTAGAGGTTGAGCACAAGGGAAGAGCATGTGATTTCAGATCAGTCACCTTGTACGGATGAATGAAGTAGATGGAGAGTTATTGAAAAAACAGGTGAGGATTTGCTTAGCCTCTAAAGGCAGAGGTTTTAACCCACTGAACCACCCAGGCGCCCCCATTTATTCTTTCTGATCCACGAAGAGTAACAACTATTAGGCGATGGGCTTAACTATGGAGCAAAACGTTTTTAGGCGATAACAGAGCAGAGGGCAAATCCTGAGCTTTGAAATCACATAGACCTGGGTTTGAATTCTCACCCAGTCACTCCTTTACTTTCTGTCACCAGAGCAGGAAAATAAACCTGTCTGAATCTGAGTGTTCCCACCTTTTAAAATGAAAATATTATCTGCCAAGTGGCTTTACAGTGAATGTCAAACAAGATAATATTTTATATTACTTAATACCTTGTAGGTCGGTTTATTTTTCAAATGTAGTTACTTTTCTCCACTGTCAATTGATATGCCTAAATTGTGTTATCTGAAATGCTAGTTTCCCTGGGCACTGTGTAATAAAGGGATAGCGTGGTCAAGTACATCTTAAAATGCTGAGTCAAGCAAATGTAAACAGTAATTCTTAATTGTAGCCCTTCTCAAAGTTTAAAAAAATATTTTTTTTATTCTGTTAGTCACCATACAGTATTTCATTAGCTCCTGATGTAGTGTTTCATGATTCATCATTTGTGCACAACACCCAGTTCTCCTTGCAATACGTGCCCTCCTTAATACCCGCCACTGGGCTAACCCCCCAAGCCCCTCCCCTCTGAAACCCTCAGTTTGTTTCTCAGAGTCCATAGTCTCTCATGGTTCATCTCCCCCTCTGATTTCTCCCCATATGTTCATATGCTTTTGAAATTTGGGAGAGGGTTGGGTCATCTGGGTAGCTCAGTCGGTTAAGTGGTTGCCTTCGGCTCAGGTCATGATCTCAGGACCTGGGATCAAGAGTCCCGCATCCGGCTCCCTGCTCAGAGGGAAATGTGCTTCTCCCTCTTCCTCTGCTGCTCCGCCTGCTTGTGCTCTCTCTCTCACTTGTGTGCTCTCTCTCTCTCAAATAAAGAAATAAAATCTTAAAAAGAAAGAAAGAAAGAAAGAAAGAAAGAAAGAAAGAAAGAAAGAAAGAAAGAGAAAGAAAGAAAGAAAGAAAGAAAGAAAGAAAGAAAGAAAGAAAGAAAGAAAGAAAGAAAGAAAGAAAGAAAGAAAAGAAAAGAAAAGAAAAGAAATTTGAGAGAGGGTTAAAAACACCCAAAGTGTCCCACACATATTTGACAGGAGAATCCATTTCTTCCAAATATTTAAATGGACTACTATTTCGCAAGATAAACTATTAGGAGAAACTGTTTTAGACATTTCTGTGCCTGCATTTATACCCTGAGAAGTCATTCAAGGATAACTAAACTCTATATACTCTATTTGGCAGAGCCAATGGCGTTTTCAAAGGCCACGCCATACTTTTAAAGATCAAGCATAGTTATTTTTCAGAGGGAATATTCCATAGCCTCTTGAGGAACCAAATTAGGAACCTAATTTTTTTTTAAGGAATAACTTTAAGAATAATTGTCTTTTTTCAATTATCATATGATCTCACTGATATGAGGAATCTGAGAAACAAGACAGAAGATCATAGGGGAAGGAAGGGGAAAATGAAACAAGATGAAACCAGACAGAGAGACAAACCATAAGAGACTCTTAATCTCAGGAAACAAACTGAGGGTTGCTGGAGGGGAGGGGGAGTTAGAAGGATGGGGTGGCTGCATGATGGACATTGGGGAAGGTATATGCTATGGGGAGTATTATGAATTGTGTAAGACTGATGAATCATAGACCTGTACTGTTGAAATAAATAATACATTATGTGCTAATAAAATTTTAAAAAAAAATAATTGTCTTTTTTAAAAAGATTATTTGTTTATTTGAGAGAGAGAGCATACAAGAGGAGACCGGGGCAAAAGGAGAGGGAGAAGCAGAAGCAGATTCCCCACTGAGCACGGAGCCCAATGTGAGGTTCTAGCCAAGGACCCTGAGATTATGACCTGAGCCCAAGGCAGATGCTTAATCTACTAAGCCACCCAGGTGTCCCAAGAATAGTTGTCTTAAACCTAGCTAAATCCTCTATATTTTAAGTCAGTCCACTTCCTCTTACTCCACATAATTTTGTTACTATAAGTATTTGCCACACCCATTAAATTTGTGAAAGTTGGAGTACAAACCATTTCACATCTTCATTCCTTTTGCTAGCACAGCAAGTTTTCATATAATACAATCTATTTAACTATTTGCTAAATAATAAATCTAAGTAAATATGTTGTGTTCCTGTCCTGTACAGACAAAACAAGTCAGATAACAACTGTAGATATAGTTGTTGGAGATCTCTTAAAAATCCCCAAGCAAGGAATATATAGGATTATATTGGCAGAAGAACAAAGTACCTGCTCTTTTATCATCGAAATAATGGGATTCATTAAGTAAGCACATGACAAGGCTTTATCTTTAAAAACTGAAAGCTGTTTTATTTTGTGTTTTTTTTTTTTTTTCTCTCTCTCTCCCTTTCTCTTTTTTCTTCCTAGGATTCACCTTACTGTGCTAGTAAGGACCGGAAAGTTGCTCTTTCTGTGTCTCCCTGATCTTTTTTACACAGTTAACCAAGAAGTGAACAAATAGCAAGTAAAAGACCATCAGTCTTTTACATAATCATTTTTTCCTGGGACTGCACACATATCTCTGGTCTGCCTTAACCACCAAGAATTGACATTTCCTATATCCTCGGGTTAGTGTGACATTAACTGGTGCATCACATTCTGCTAGTATCTCTTTCCCTTATTATTTTTATGCATTTTATGCTATTTTTAAAGTCATGCTGCTGAACATGTCATGACTGAATATGACTGAATCCAAATATCAGACCTTTTAATATGAATACAAATGTCAGATTGCAGGCAAGCCCTTGTTGGTTGAATTAGATAACAGAGAACACAACCCATGTCCGGCTAATGCTAGAATATCATCTCAGCTCCGTGTCCTTATAAAAGTACAAGCATAATGGCACTGACAAATTTTAAACGAGTTTAGAAAAATACAAATGATTCAGGTTAATTTTGAGAAGGAAATAAAGCCTCAAATATATATGATTCAGTGTCAACCTAAATATATGAAGGAAAATTGTAACTGTATCTTCCTAGGTAATTGAACTATCAGCTTCAGATTGTTCCTGAGAAGTTTGGATGTGATGAAATGAAGACAAAATAACATTTGCCGCCCCCCCTTCTTTTTTTTTTTTGGTTGGATTTTACATTTACTCTACTTATGGGGTAGTGTGTATAGCCAAGTCACTTAAATTTTCAGTAATCTGTTTCAGAAAGTGACCACAGGTAACAGGGGGCCTTTTGGCATTCATCTCTTGAAGTTTTGATGCTCACAGTTGTTGAAGGAAATCACTAAAAGCCAGATGACCCTGGGGTCCAGAGCCCTTTGACACAACATATTTGGAGCATCAAACACAGGTGCATGCCAACCAGATTCTAATTATCCTGGGCTGCCGCAAAGAAATCTCTTTTTACTTCATTTTGGGCTAACTTCCATTTTGCCATTCAATTGACTATAATAATACTTAATGTGAGCTATATAAAGACTTATTTTGCCTTTACAGCCTCCTGTGCTCTGAGCAATGTCAATCTATACTTCTTTTATTTGGGCGAATCACTCTCTCTTTGAGTCTGTGGAAGAACACCAGCAGAGGGAAGGATACTTAGTAGAGTCGCAGCATATAAATAGCTCTGCCGAGAGCATTACAAAGGCTCTGTTGTGCTATCACACAGCAGAGCCAATAACGTACAATATGAAAAATCCCTGCCAAGTGCACAGAGAATACAGACAATGTTTGCCATTTCTCTGATCGGTTGTTTGTTATGTGTTGCAAGAGTTTATAGCGTTAGAGTCAGAAAAGTCTACCACACCCCAAAGTCTTTCTATTAGAACAATAACGACAACAACAACATGAACCGTAAACACACACGGGCACACACACACACACACACACACACACACACACCCTTAAAGACATCAGAACAGCACTAACAACAACAAAAAAAACAGTGGGTGGGAGTGGAATTGAAACACAAACATTTCTATAGAAACAGAAAAGTAGTTTTCACAAAGCACCAAAGCCTGGTATTACCACCATTTCCTTAAAGATGTCTTCTGTTTTCTGAAAGCACATCAATCCACCAATCTGTAAATTGGTGACTGGATTTAATAAAAACTCACACACTGGAAACTCATATATGAAAGTCACATATGAACTGAGTACCCTTTCAAAAGTACTAAACCAAAGCCATTTCTTCTCCATGAGAAGTTAGAATTTTATTTTCAGAAGATGGGCTCCAAAATCAGCATCACTGCTTTTTGTTTTCAAATTATGGTTCAGACACATAGCAAGAAAATAGGATTCTTGAAAGCTACTACTTAAGAGTTTCAACTTTAATCTCCTGTATTTAGAGATGTCATTTGTTATGGACTTGGAAGGAAAAAAAAAAAAAAAAAAAAAAGCATGTTCTGGCCATTCTTGATTTGAGCTACTCTGAACAAGCATTTTCATATTTTTTGAGAAAATTTTTCATGAAAAGTATCATGTTATTATATTTTTATAATAAGAGCCTAAAATAACCATGCAGTAGGGGCACCTGGGTGGCTTAGTCGGTTAAGCGTCTGCCTTTGGCTCAGGTCATGATCCAGGGGTCCTGGGATATAGACCTATGTCAGGCCCCCTCTCAGCAGGGTGTCTGTGTCTCCCTTTGGCTTTTTGCCTCCGTACATCCCAACCTTACCCTCGTGCTCTCTCTTTCAAATAAATAAATAAAATCTTTAAAAATAAATAAATAAAATAAAATAACCATACAAAAATATCTTTTAAAATTGCTTTTGTCTTCTTACCCAAATCTCTGTTCTATTTCCTTCATCATGACTCCCCTTGTTTTATTTCAAAAAGAGTCCCCTGCTCCCCTCTCTCCTCTTGGCTCTGCCTTTCCTTTTCACAGTCACTTCTGAAATCATTATTAATCCTTCTTTTCTTTTATCTCTATTTTACATACACCTACTCCTGAATTTCTCTCTCCTTTCTTGATTATCTGGTCCCTCCTCTTTCCTTTCCTTATTTGCTCTTCCCTCTTTTGCTCTTTTTTTTTTTTTTTTTTTTTTTTTTTTACTATTTACCACCTACCCCCCCACACCCTCTAAAAACAGAAGGCAGCAGACTTTTTTTTAAAAAAATAAGACCTTGCCTCAAATTGTAGAGAACAAAATGTCCAAGCTGCATCATTCCAGGGTACCCCAAGTTTCTGTAGAAGAAGCCAGTCATACTTCATAGCCTAGTCCAAAATTCTCTGACTCTGTGAAATCTTCCTCTCCTTCATTAGGAAAAATATGTTCTCCTATCTACCCCCAAAGAACTATTTTGGGTTCTATTTTAGAACTTGCCATGGAATAATCCAGAAGGTGATCTGCATATTTACCTGTCCTACAAAAGTGTGAACTGCCTGACTGAAAAGGTTTGTTTTACATTTCTTCTTATTCCCTGTACCTAAAACAATAACTTAAACTCAGCAGGTCCTCAGTAAACAAAAAAGCGGAATGAACACATGTACACAAACTGTTCTGAAAATATAGCCTGCTTTTCATTTATTGAGGAAGTTACTTAACCCATTAAAAACTCATATTTCTAATTTATTAATTATAAATGATTATTTGCTGGGCATAGTGAAATAATGCATTCAAAGCACTGAGCACAGTACCTGGCACATAGTAATTGCTCAGTTTGTATTTGCTGTTTGCTCCTTAGGAAGGTGGACCTCTCCTAATACCAGTAGTTTTATACGGTTATAATTTCTCTTAAAATAAAACTGTTAGAATTCTTCCAAACACTTTTTTTTTTTTTTTTTGGGTCAGCATCATCTTGCAAATGTGCTGCTGGATGTCTCATTAAATGATATATAGATTCCCTAAAGGTGAAGTTGAGGACTTGAAACTTTTCTGTAATGGGCATCACTAGGGAGTAAGAACTCCAGATGGTTCATGGCAGAGCCAGCTGTCCAGGGACACGGCTTGACGAGAGCTATGGCCCAGAGAGAGCAATGAAAAGGTAAGGGCCCATCTGAAAGTCTGGCTCAGTGGCCTAGGGTAAGACTATGTGCACGTCAAGTATGAGAGCCATCATTTGATCCATTCATGAGTCATTTATTCTTATCCCATTCAATGCAGTGTATGATTATAAATTTGACATTAGAGAACGAACTAGCCGATGCTTGTTTTGTATATAACCATCCATTCCTAGAAAAACCTTATTATTTTTGTACCCATGAGAAAAAATACAAAGTCACAATGTAAATTATAACCAAGAACATGATACAGACTCCTGATGTTCTGCCTGAAATAAATATATCCATGTAACAATTTCTTGCACACTGCTCCTGACAGCCTATTGTTTGTACTATGGGTAGAGACAGGAGAAAATTTCATAGGTTTGGTTTTTTTTTTCCACTTTCTTACAGTTAGGAAATTCACTTCCATTTCTTGCCTCACACATTCAACTGACTTTTCGAAAATGTCCCTAAATCCTCAAATTTCTGAAACTGCCTAAAAGAAAATAATCCAGATTGTTTCCTTCACTCCATAGGCCTTAAATATACAGACCTTTGCTGAGATATTTCCCAAATCTATGCCCAAATCTATTCCACTCACCTTTGTCTATTTCTCTACTCTGTATTTGTATTGTGCTCTTGGCCCTAAAAATACCACTCTTTGCACTTAGTGAATTGAAAATCATCCTGCTTTGTTTTGTAAAATAATTTTGTTTTCCTCAGGGTCATTTGTATTTCCTGTGACTTCTTTGAACTCATTGGAATTTAACAACCACTCTGGATGTATGTAGTTCCCAGTACATTTGCAAGAAACGCTGGCTCCTTTCCCTCTCTTCTCTGAGGGCACTTATACTTCCAGAATTATCAACTATCACCCTTCGTGGTCTTCCAGGTCTCTGTGTGGGTTTTCTTCCGGTCTTACCTTCTTTCTTATCCAGCCAAGAATCCTTGATCACTGACTGAAGTCTTTCTGTGGACAACATCTCAAGTCCTCTACTCTGTACATCTTTAGCCTTGGGTAAGCATAGTCATCCACTCTCTTCCTTCTTTGTACTGAACCGCATTAGAGAAAAATCACAAAGTCATGATGTCTGGGGCTTTTACAAATATATGGCTTCTGATGTGAACAATGCCCTTTAGGTGGGTAATTTTCAATGTCTTTTATTAGTATTCTTTTGCATTTCCAGAGTATGTATCCCAAAACCTCATTATTCCTTTGAAACCAGGATTAAACATTTACCTATGTACCCTTACTATACATTTGCCTCCTATTTTGTAGAGAAAGCCAAGCTCATCTAGAATTGATTTTCTCAACTTTCTGCCTCTTACTTTTTTTTTTTTTTTTCAAAAAATGATTCACTCCTCAAACATCATAATCTCATCCCATGCTGCTTCCAGGAAATAAATGGCCCTTATTCTTATTCAAGAAAAGACCTTTTCCTCTTATCTAGATCAATATTTTTGCTCAACAATCAAATTTTTAGTGATCAACATCATAATAGAAAGAAATAGAGTTTTTCACAAAGTATTTAATATCAGATATTCTGAGAGATACCCTTCTGCTTCTATTGATGTTAAACATCTCATTTTACAAATGAAATGTGATATTACATACGATTTATTTCTTTAATGTTTTTCCTCTCAGCTGAATTCTTTTAGTCATCTTTCGTTAGAAAAAGAAAAGATGAAAAACAAACAGAAAACAGTTTTTCCTTGCCCACTCTGTATGTTAGAACTTTACTTTTTTTTTTTTTTTTAAGATTTTTTTCATTTATTTGACAGACAGAAATCACAAGTAGGCAGAGAGGCAGGCAGAGAGAGAGAGGAGGAAGCAGGCTCCCCGCCGAGCAGAGAGCCCGATGCAGGGCTCGATCCCAGAACCCTGGGATCATGACCTGAGCTGAAGGCAGAGGCTTTAACCCGCTGAGCCACCCAGGCGCCCAGAACTTTACTTTTTAATTTCTTGTTTCTTTTAGACTCAAGCTTCTTAAGAGTCATATGCACCCATGGTTCAATTTCCATAATACCAGTCACTTCTTAACCACTAAATTTGACTCTTGATAACACAATCCCAAATCTCAAGATACACCACAAAGCTGTAGTAATCAAAACAGTATGGTGCTGGTACAAAAATAGAAACACAGATCAACAGAACAAAATAGCCCAGAAATAAAGCCATCCTTCTATGAGCAATTAAAAATTGACAAAGAAGACAAAAATATACAGCGGAGAAAAAAAAAAAAAACAACAGTGCCTTAAAAAAAGAAAAAAACAGTCCCTTCAGTAGATCATGTAGGGAACCCTGGACAGCTACATGCAAAAGAATGAAATTAGACCACTTCTTTATACCATATATACAAAATAAACTCAAAATGGAAAAAAAAAAAAAATTTAAAAAAAAAAAAAATGGACTAAAGACCTATATGTGAGATCTGAAGCCACAGAACTTCTAAAAGAAAACACAGGCAGTAGTCTTTTGGACATTGGCCTTAGTAACATTTTTCTAGATATGTGTCCTCAGGCAAGGAAAAAATATATAAATAAACCACTGGGATCTCACCAAAATAAAAAGCTTTTGCACTTCAAAGGAAACCACAAACAAGATGAAGAGACAACCTATTGAATGGGAGAAGATATTAGCAAATGATATATCTGACAAGGGGCTAATATCCAAAATAAAATTTCTTTTGTTAAGATTAATAATCATCTCCTGGGGCACCTGGGTGTCTCAGTCATTAAGAGCCTGTCTTCAGCTCAGGTCATGATCCCAGGGTCCTGGGATCTAGACCCACATCAGGCTCCCTGCTCAGTGGGAAGCCTGCTTCTCCCTCTCCCACTCCCTCTGCTTGTGTCCCCTCCCTCACTGTGTCTCTCTCTGTCAAAAAAATGAAATCTTAAAAAAAAAAAAAAAGATCAATAATCATCTCCTAATTACTAAAGTCAAGGGTCAATTTTAAGCCTTCATTTTCCTTGATTCCAAAGATACCTTTGGCACTACTACCATTCCCATATCTTTGAAACTCTTGCTTCCCTTTGCTAAGATAATGCAACATTCTGTTGGTTCTCTACTCATTTTCTGACAACACTCTTTACAACTCTTTTGGATGTTGGCCTTATCTGCAAGGCTCTTAAGTTTCCATGTTCCTCACTGCTCCTTTCTTTGTCCATTTCTAGTCTAGACCTTACTCTCTGTGTTATCTCATTCCTATTCCCGACAACGTCAAATAGTCTGTATCTCTTGACAAGATCTCTTTGCAGAACTACTAATCACTGTTATTAACTTTCTACTGTGTATTTTTACCCATACAACCTATTAACCTCTGCTTAAAGGTGCTCAAGCTACAAATTCTCTTTCACTCTTACATGTTTTCTCCCTCTATCTGCTCTATTGAAATGATGCAAACCTTGACCTAGTTGTCAAGCAAGAAACCTGTTCATTCTCTAGCCAGTCAGTTACCCAAAGCAATTTGGAGATTCCTCCTGCCTTCTCAGTTCTGACAGGCACTAACTTAATCACTTTCCTCTTGATTTCTTGCCTTGATTAGAGCAATACTATTCTGACTTCAATGTATCTTTCAAAATGCAGTTCAGATGATCTTTCTAAAACTGCAGCAGTTTCTATAATCTATAAGATGAACTTCATACTCAATCACATTTTAAAAAGCCCCCCGCCTCTCCTGTCATATTTCTCGGCACTCTTCTCCATCTCCCTGATCTTGCCTTACTCATCTTCATGTACCACTCATGCTTTCTACTGGGCACATGCTTCCCTTTTCCTAAAATGTCCTTTTTTTTCCTCTCAAAGGCTTGAACAACATTTAAGATACAGCTGACAGTTCTCTCTGGTGCCTTCATTGGTTTCTTTCAGAGAAGCCTGAAATATTGCTTGGTTAAGGATCGCTTCTTTGTTTTTGTTTCAGCACAGGGTTATAAGCTGCTTTGACTAGAAGAAGCCTGCCTTTTTAATCTGGCATGGAGCCTGGTTTGTCCCAGCTACCTCATAGATGTGCACTGGTAAACAGAATTCTCTTCTCTCAGACCGAACCTAATTTCTCTGGTTGATTTAAGCAGAGTATTAAAACCCTCAGCTTATCCCTAGGAGTTTTACAATTCTTTTGGTCATAAGCATTATACCTAGCTTACTAATGGCAATAAGTTTTTTCATTAAAAACAATCATGAGGCTTAGCTCACAAAATCTTTTTTGTGCAAAAAAGCCTACTGTGCAAAAATAAATTAATAAGGAAAGTAGAAGGACAACTTGGGCTAAAACTGTTGCAAAAAACTATTTAGAACAGCTGATTGATAACCATATATTGGCAACACTCCAAATGTCCGTATCTCTAATAATATGTTTGGTAAAAGTCTGGTAACTGACTCACAAACTTAATAGGAAATATTTTTTTTGAAATTAAGGGTTTCTGATGTCAAAGGAAGAACTTAGTAAGACTAAATTATTTTTTTATCAAATATTCTGTCCTCTCATTAATAAAAGTGCAAGTGGCAATGAAAACCCAATTAATTCAAAAAATACTCCTTTTATTCTTAAATTTTAGAATTGTAATTGCATTTTAGTTACAGATCTAAATCTACTTTCCCATTGAAGCCTCTAGGAAAGATAAAATAGGTGACTTTTATCTTTAGCATTCTCCTAAGTCCCTTCTGTAGTATCTCTTACAATGTCCCCTCCCCACATACCAAGACTGAGACCCCCCCCCCACCTCCCGAGGCACACAAACCATATTTCTGAAGTTTCTAGAGTGATAAAGTAATAAGAGATAGAAGTTACATTCCTTCGTTATTACTTTTATTTGAGCACAGGACTCTGAAAAGACTAAGAACTTTTAGGATCCAAAAGAATTACACTTGAATGTGTATTTTACACTCTGACTGGCAATGGGTGGGGATTTTTTTGATTGGAGGAATGGGATAAGAAGAGGAAACTCTTTTAATGCTGCCTAAATTATAACAGCTATTCATAAGGCCAGATGTATTGTGAATTTCATGGAAAACACATCAGACCTGATTTGAAGACAGGCTTTTCCTTGCTTCTTAAAAACTATTTTTTTAATGTTGAGGAAATTAGGGTTAAACGATAATGCTGATCAAAGGAGAAAAATACCATTCAGCAGCCAACAAACACAACTCACGAGGTAATAAGGTAATAAGCAAGGATTTAGGCAACATATCATAGGAGCTCTGAAGGAGTTTTTGAGAAAATACCTTAAAAAAACCAATTCTTAAGAAGACGTGGTCTCCAAGAAGTGTTGACTGGTGCTCACCTGAGCACGTGCTTGAGGAGAGCTGTAGGGACTGGAGGAGCAAAACAGTTTTTGAATACCTTTATACATGTTATTTTAAACCATAAGCCACATTTATTCACTGCTTCCTCAGCTCACAAGGAAAAAAAAAATGCAAGATGAATAACATTTAAAGTAAGATAAATGATAAAGGGGCAGTATCTTGAATCTATCATTGACTATTTCCTACGCTTGTAAACCACAGATTTTGGAGTGGGAGTATAATTATTAGAAGATTTTTATGTTTCTCTTCATTGAGTTGAGGATCAATAGCATATGAGCCAAAGGGAGAATTTTCCCAGAGTTAGAGTTTCAGTAAAGATCAACTTGCTAAGTGCTGATGGAATTTTGAGTTGGTATTTACAGATGTATAAAGTAAAAAGAAAAAAATGCTATTCTTCAAAAGAGTATTTGAGTGTTGGACACTTGATAATAAATTGCAGGTTGATTCAAAATTATTTAAATGATAAATATATCTTTAATTTTTGCTCTCATGAAATAGTTTTTTTTTACCATTTAAAAAATATATATATTTATTTTTTCAATTTCTTTTCAGTGTTCCAGAGTTTGTTGTTTATGCACCACACCCAGTGCTCCATGCAATACGTGCCCTCCATAATACCCACCACCAGGCTCACCCAACCTCCCCCCCTGCCCCTCCAAAACCCTCAGATTGTTTTTCAGGGTCCACAGTCTCTCATGGTTCGTCTCCCCCTCCAATTTCCCCCAACTCCCTTCTGTATCCTATTAATCATTGTAAACCCCAAGCAAAACATCTCACATGTAGAGGTACTCAATAAATATTTCCTAAATAAATGGTGAAATCCATAAGTTGCATTGATTTGGGCTGTTAATAACAAGGGTTAAGTGCTTATTGAGGGCTGACTATGCACTAGAACAAGCACATAGAACAAGGGTTTTCTGTGTGATTTCTTTTTTACTCCTCAAGGTAATGCTACAAATAAGTGGAATTATGATCTCCAATTGAAATATAAGGTAAATGAGGTACAGAAAGTTAAGTAATTTGCCCAAGTGAGTGACAGAGTCCACACACAGGCACGCAGACCAGAATCCCTGAACTTAACCACCACGCCATAACTCTTCTGCACCTTCTGCTGTCTTTTTTGACACCCTTATTCATTTTACAAGTATTATAGAGTGGCTTTTAAGTGCTAAGAACTGGTACAAGAATGAGCCAAACACCACAGACTCATGTTTTCATTAACCTTATTATACTGAAGAGAGGGGCAGGGAAGAGAGGCAAATTAAATAAATAGGAGACAAAAAAGAAAACTAAAACAGAATAATGGGGACTTTGCTATTTCAGAGCTAAGTAAAGCCATTCAGTTAACATGATATTTGACCAGAAACATGAAGAAAGAAGGGAGCAAGCCATGCAAACAGCAAATACGTCAGGGGAGCCCGTCCTCATCAGGGGAAGCACTTGAGGCAGGGGGGCAGTTGGCATCTTCGGAGAACAACTGAGGTGGCCCGTGAGAGCAGAGCAGATGAGAAAGCAGAAAGGGAGAAGACAAAGATGTACTGGGAGGAGGCAGAAAACCAGAAAGGCCATGAAATGAAGATTTTGAGTTTTATTCTGAATCTTTTAGAGAACTGAGGACTTTAAGAAGTGTAATGGCTTAAAAAATAATAAGCATACATAGACATATGCCTTTGTATTGTACAGAAAATGCTCTGCCCATGATAGAGTATATGGAAATATGAAAAATACATATTCAGAAATGTTACAAAATTAAATATTTTATTTCTATAACTCAGTGCCTCTCAGGCCCAATATGTTGAGCTGAGAAAATCTGCCAAGAAGGAGAGGAAAGTTGTTGAATTAGACCAGATCACCCCCTAGGGTGCATCTGTGTATAGTTTTCTTATTCAGGCTACACAGACTCCCTGAGCCACTTTTTTCCTCCTTATCTTATTTATCCTCGATGTATTGATAACTTACAAATCAATAATCTCAAGCCATATTGTTCTCTTCAGTTTCTGATCCATGTATCAAAGCATTCTGTTGCCCTTCCTTTTGACTATCCCACTCAAATAGCATTTGGAACATTACATGTCCAAAACTAAACCTTCACCTTCTCTAAAAAATTCTATTCCCTTTTAAATTCTCTTTGTAGTTAAATATCATAGTTCACTTATCTAAAGTCATATAGGCCTTAGTCTGTTTATTCTTTTATCTGAGAATATTTACTAAGGCCCCAACATATGTCAGAAATAATAATAAACACAGGGGATGCAAATGTGAAGAAGCAGGTACAGAGTCAACCCATGAATGTTTTGAGTCTACTGGGGCATATGGTCAGTAAGCAAATAAAAAACGACTACCTATATAAAAAAAGTACAAGATGATAAAAAATTTATATCATTTGGACTGAGAAGTTGGGAATGATCTTCCAGGGTAATTTCCATTGAATATGAAACCTATCATGTTGAATGAGTTAAAATCAGTGAAAATTGGGTAATGGTGGAGAGGAAAGAGAAACAGAGAGGTGAGGACTGGGGAATGGTTTATAGAGTAGAAACTGTAGTACTACTACTACAGTAGTACTGTAGATTTTAGGTAAAAGGAGCCATTCCTATAAAGGTCTTGGGAAAACAGTAGATAGTGAAAAGAAAAGAGAGTTCAGGATAGAGCCTAAATACCACCAGTTATTAGAGATTGTTTTAAAAGAGAGAGAGAGAGAGAGAGAGAAAGGAAAAGGAGAAGGAAGAGAAAAGAAGCAGATAGAGACTGAAAAGAAAAGCCAAGTTAGAGAAAAGTCAGAAGAATATGATGTCAAGGAAAAAAGGAGTTGTTAAATGCAATGGAGAAATTTAAAAATCAAGTAAAATGAAGACAGAAAATTGTCCACTGGATTTGTTAACATGGGCATTAGTAAAAACCTCATTAAGAGCAATTTTATGGACATATGGCAGAAGCAACCAAAATTGAATGATTTGGAGAATGACTAGTACTTTTAGCAATCTGTGTTATAAAGGTTAAGAAATTAAATAGAAATCTTCAAACATCTTAAAGAGACAATTCACACTGTAGGAAACTTGATTGTTCAAAAAAACATAGGAATAGATGCTCAACCTTCTTAGTAATCAAGGAAGTTATAATTAAATAAGTTACTTCTTTATATGCCAGCATACCACATTAACAAAACTGTTCCATTTTTATAACAAGTATTGATAACACTTGATAACATATAATATACAGTAATTTGAAACCATGAGAAAAACTTACATACTACTGGTTATGGTTCATACCTTGGAAATAATTGCCTTTACCTAGGAAAGTCAAAGATAGCCATGTTCTGACCCAAATATGCCCTGGAGGAATTTGTACATGTCACCATTTGCATATACACTAGAATATGCATATGCACAGTACTATATTCTAAAGGCACAAAACCTGGATAAATGTCTGCCAACAATGAAATATATATATATATATCGCTCTATAGGTATATAATGGACTACTATACATTTGTAAAAATAAATAAACTGTAATTAATTTTATCAACATAGATGAATTCCTAAAACATAGTTGAGTGAAAAAAGCATAACACAGAAATATACTACAGTATGATTCAGAGTGTGAAATGTTATCAAGCAGGCAAAACTGAGGGATAGTGTTTAGTAATATATATACACAGTGATAAATCAATAAAGAAAAATATAGAAAAGACAAGCAAAAATTTCAGTATAGTGCCCACCTTATTGTACTATATACAAAATAGAACCAAGGGAGATAAAGGAGAGACATATTAGAAATTTCAAGCTACTGATAATATTCTATTTATTCATAGATAATTGACACATGAGTATTTATTTTATTGCCATTTGCTTATTTGAATCTATATTTTTCACTATTTTTTAAGAGAATGGTAGAGTAAGAAAGAAAGAGAGAAACTTTAAGATGATTATATGAACAGAGAGAGGGAGAGAGTAGTAAGAAGGAAATGTGAGATCCAAGACAATTTTTATAAGATGAAAGAGACTCTTTTAATATTACTGAATAGGGTCTAGAAGAGAAAACATGATTACAGATCCAGGAGAGACAGACTAAGCTGTGAAGCAGGGGGAAGGAGGACATAACTCAAGAGAAATATGCACGGCTTCCCTTTTCTTATGTATTAATTGAGGAAATAACTTTCCTTCACCCAGTAGTATGTGATAAAGTACTTAAAGACATAAACCACAACATTTTGCGGGGAAAGAAAATGCAGATTAAACTCAAATGCTCAGATCCCGTATGACTTATTTCTTCATTTCTCCCCTTAAAAACTTTTTACTGTAGGGATGCCTGGGTGGCTCGGTTGGTTAAGCAGCTGCCTTCGGCTCAGGTCATGAGTCCAGGGTCCTGGGATCGAGTCCCACATTGGGCTCCTTGCTCGGCAGGGAGCCTGCTTCTCCCTCTGCTTCTGCCTGCCTCTCTGTCTGCCTGTGCTCGCTCGCTCTCTCTCTCCCTCTGTCTCTGACAAATAAATAAAATCTTTAAAAAAAAAAAAACTTTTTACTGTAGAATATTTTTAGCCAATTCAAGATTGGACAATAAGTATAAATGAACCCTCATGTATCCATTGCCCAGATTCAAAAATTATCAACACGTGGCAATCTTCTCTCTACCCCACTCCTTTCTCCCACTCCCATGTTATTTTTTTTTAAAATCTAGATATCATATCATTTAATCTGGAAGACTTTCGTATAAAACTCTAATGAATGACCCTTTAAAAAAAAAACACATCCACAATACTATCAACACACCATAACATATTAACAAGAATCCGCAATACCATTAAATAGCCATAGTTGACTTCATTTTGACACACTCTAGAAAACTCGCACTTTCTACTTCACTAGCCCTTACCTCTGGTCAGAACCATTTACCAAATATTTTAAATAGACCTGTCGAATTTTAACTTGTGTGACCCTTGACCATCAACTTCCAGCCACTAAGCTTGTAGATCTTCCCGAATACATACCACTCACTCTATCTAATTTCACCTTTTTTTTTTGATGGAAGTATATGTTCTTCCAATTCTCCCACTTGTGTTCAGAGTCACAAGTTACTCAAGTTAACTTATATTTCAAGTAATCAGTAGCTCAAAACCTGCTTATCCATTAGAATTTTATCACAATAATAATTAGAGTAACATTTCATAGAAAGGGTTAAAAGAAAAATTGTAAAGAAATAGAGATTTAAAAATATTCTAGTATTTATAAAAAATTCATAGCAGAGATAAAATTTTGAGTTTTCATTGTGCTCCTGGTGCAGAAAAAGAACTCAGTGCATGCACAGAGAAGCACGTCAAAATGGTTCAGTTTTTTCCCAGGGCTCTGATACCAGCTGACTTGGATTAAATAGCAGTGAGCTGGAAAAGCATTCTGGGTATTGGTATGCAAATGGATTCACCAAGCATTTCTTCCTATGGCTTTGGAATTCCCATAGCTGCATCTACAATGAAATATATATTTCAAAATTGCATTTTAAGCAAGTAAACAAAGGTTAAAACTGTCCTTTCCATGGGCCAGATATAATCCTAAAGAAGCTAAAAAATTTTTGTAAGAGGAATAAAAATAATTTCTAAAATAAGAAATTATTTTTAAAGTGTTTTCAAAGATACAGGGGAATATATGTACACAGCATAATCTTTAATCCAAAAATTCAGCCTGAAAAACAAACACGTAAATATATATATATATATGTATATATAGTATATATGTGTGTGTGTGTGTGTGTGTGTGTGTGTGTGTGTGTGTGTATATAAAATTTCAGCCTGAACACAGAATAATGGCTTTCGGTGAATCAAAACATTTTGCCTTAGGCATTTTTAAGGAAGGTCATAATTGGCATGTGTACAAAACAATTAAGGATCAGTGAATGTTTGGATACCAAGAAAACATTGTTCTTAGCTACTAAATCATCAGTTTGGCTTTTAAAATAAATACCATCCCAAGTACTTAATTTTATAAGAAACTAATAGCACCTTGAAGCAATAACTAATTTGGAAAAAAATTAAAAATAAAACATTCTCTCTCCAGTACAAAAATTCACATGGAGAATTTTTAAATACATTTATATTTGATACCCTGACTGTCAATTCCCCTTACCCTAAAGAGGATGAATTCTAATAAAGGCATCTGTGGCTCAGAGAAAATATTACAGTGGCAGTGTTTTCATAATGGGATACAATATCCTGATTTTTCCAACTATTTAACTCTACCCCCTTCACACTCTCCCCCCTGCCTTAAATAAAGTAGTTTTAGATTCTAAAATTATCAACTGAAATGCAAAGTGCATAATGCAAGCCATTCTTTTTCTGTGTAAGCCAAGATCACTTTGCAGCATACCCCTGCAGGGGACCTAACAGGGAATTTCCAAAAAACATTAATGTATTCAGAAGAAATGTCAAAATAAAGAAAGCCTGTAAACATTGTCTGTGGGAAGCTTTTCTATGCCCTTCCGAATGCAAAACGAACTCTCATTTTCCCACAGAAGTAGGATCTGTTTCTGCCATCTAGTGACAATAAGGCCAATGGGTGTTTAGAAAAGAAAAAACATTTTCTAAATAGGCTCAACAAATCAATCCAGAGCAACGAGTATTTTACACATATACACAGGCAGACACACACACATGTACACACACACACACCCCCCACAGATTCTTCAGAAAGGAGTCTTTAACGGGTATATATAAGTTATATATATGTATCCAGATGTCATTCTTGATATCACCCTGGATGATCTCTGAAATAAGAAAAAAGGGGTAATAGTACCTATAGAAGTGCTTTTAAAGTTGTCAAATCACTTTCATATGTGTTATCTTCACTGGAGTCCAAGAGGTAGTTCAAGCACTTGCTGGGAGTATGGGTTCTAGTCAGACTATTTGAATTCAAAGCTTCCTTGCTAATAACCCAGCTGAGTATAGGAATCAGCTTTCCTGATTACTGACTTTTGTTCACTGGTTATATCCTACATCCTTCCATATTTTGAGTTTGGCTACATAGCTACATTAAGCAGGAAAGTGGAAAATCACCTTTATTTCAGATATTCTGATTAGAGAACTTTACAAGAATGTTACTCTCTATAAACAGACACAAAACTATTTGGCAGTAGAAGCACCTTTGGACAAGGAAGGTGAGGTGGGAGGGTTACGGTCTGAATGATAACTTACTGTCATTCAGTCCCCAGCTACCCCCTTAGAATTTGGGCTTAGAAAGTCTTAGGGAAAAAGAAAATGAAAACAGTAAGTACTTGCTTATTTTCCTTCTCCACTGTTCATTTCTCTCCTCCGTTTTATCTGGTAAATAAAGCCAAACCTCTACATGTAGCTCAAACTATTCCTTTCTACATCAGAGAGGCTGGGAAGATACAGAAAAGGGAAGAACAGCCTTTTCTAGGAGTAAGTTTCATCCACAAACACTGAGAGAAGGCTGAATTTGGGGCATGGACATACGCTGGTGGGGGAAGGAGGGCCTGTGGAAGGCTTCTCTCTTAGTCACTCTGCTTCTCATATTTACATATCCTTGCTTCCAAGACCTGGTTTTGCTGATTTTTAATCCAACATCTGTGACTGCTCATTATCATATGCTTTACTGGTTTTCTCTTAACTCCCCAGTCCTGGCATACTGGAATCCCCAAAAGCCATTCTTTGGACCTATTCTCTTTTCTTATCTATTCTCATACCTACAGCAATCTTTTCTAGCTTCATGGCTTTAAATACTATCTATTCATATTTGAAAGACTCACAAATTTGTCTCTATAGCCTAGATAATTTCCCTAAACTCTAGATTTATATATTCAAATATTCCATTGAGGACCCCATATGAAAAAAACAGCTGGTATCTCAAAATGATTATGTTCAAAACTGAGCTTCCAGATTATGCCTCTGAAATTTTACACTCCTAACCCACCTTTTTATTTTTTATTTTTTTGAAAGATTGTATTTATTTATTTGACAGAGAGAGAGAGATCACATGCAGGCAGAGAGGGAGGGGGAAGCAGTCTCCCCGCTGAGCAGAGAGCCCAAAGTAGGGCTCAATCCCAGGACCCAGAGATCATGACCTGGAGCCAAAGGCAGAAGCTTTAACCCACCGAGTCACCCACGCGCCCCAACCCACCTTTTTAAATGGCCATTCTGTCCCTTCAGTTGTCTATACTACTTAGATTATTTTGAGGACATGATTCGAGCCTTTGGATGTAGTTGGGCCTGAAACTACCACTCAGCTTCCTGATCATGGCAGCCAATATCTTGTTGTCATTTGTCACAAAAAAATAGTCTTAACTATTAACTGTCCCTCCATATGCCTATCCAACATCTCTTTATCATTTTGATCCCAGACTGGACGTTTTATCCTATGGAAAAACTTTTTCCAACCTTGGACCACTGATTGGGGCACCCTTTTTGTGATGTCAGACCGGCATATAACTACATGCTAACATTGTGTTGTAGTGCAGTTTTGTCTAATTACTATTCAGTTGCAATATCTGAGGACAGAGATTGCAGTGTGTGTTTGTCAGAACTCTCCTGTGCAAAGCACATAAATATTCACGTAGTTCTTGAATTATTATGAATTCTAATCCAAATTACATTTTCTAATCTAGGTATTAATTGTCTTAGATGACAAATAACAAAAATCCCACTCGGATGTCTTAAACAATAAAAAAATTATCGTCTCACCTAACAAGAAATTTCTAACAACACAATATAATACAATACAATTCCAGGATCAGTATAATCAGAGGTTTAATCATGTTATAAAAAATCTCAGTTTGTCAAACTTGTCCTCAAAATGATACCCTCAGGGTCACAAAGTGCCTGCAGTAACTCCAGGCATCCTGTGCAAACGTGGTAACATTTAGAGGAAGAAAGACGTTATCTCCTTCTTGAATCTATTTAAGACTGAGAGAGTGGGGGAAACTTTGCCAGTGTGCCTCCTAGACTCTGTGTCATGTATCAATGGCCACCATTGGTCATTCTTAAACCAACCTCTGATAGGAGAGAATGGAAACACGTTGATTGTCCTGGAGTAATCATTCGAAGTGGACTATTTATGAAGCACCATATCACAACTTTCTAAGTTTGAATTGCCCCAATCAGTCTAAATATGTCACAGCAAAATACCTTTCCCAAATATGTAACTACAAGTTAAATTACTGAACACCTCCATCCCAACTCTCAAAGGCTTACATGGACTTATATAAATAAGCAGCTCAATTTATTGATGTGGTAGTTCTTCTATTCCCATTGTTCCATTATCTTGTATGTCAATGAATGATGTACATAAACCATTCCAATTTATAGAAAGCATAACTACCAGCATTTTTCCGGCATGTGTTTCTATATATAAAATTTCCCATGTTGGACTTTCACAACATAGTGTGTGCATGTGCCATTTCCCCTACTGTTTTTCCAAATTCCCCTTGGCAATTACTGTCTTGGAGTGGAAGTAGTGATTTGGGAAATAGAGCAATGATACTCTGTTTACCTTGGAAGGTAACACATGTGAGGTAGAAGATGATGGTAAAGGGGCTCAAACTGGAAGAAGATTATAATATATTTTTTAAAATGTAAAATAAAATAGAAAATTCAATAGGATTCAGTCAATATATATAGATTAAAGTGAGACAAATCTTTAGTTTTTCTCCCATCATGGAATAAACATAATAAACTCAAACACCTAAGAATCCAAAGGATACAAACTCTACCAACATTATCCCAGGATCTCAAAAAGCAAAGCTAATCCAATTTGGGAGAGTAGGAGCTCTTATTACCAATAAAAACTTCCTTCCTTCTATCTTAATGTTCTCTCTCTCCTTCCTCAAGTCCATTTAGAATATATTCACAAAGATCTACCAAGTAGGTAGTTACCAGTCCTTGAACACACACTAAGAATAAAACACCGGGTTACACACATTATTTCAATTTAATTTGCAGAACCATGTGATAGAAGCATGCATATTTTCATTTTACTGACAGAAATTCTGGCCCAGAGAAGTGGACTAGTTTGTACAGTATTACTAAGTAAGATATGAACCTAGGTTAATTGTATGGCAAAATCCATTGGGTAAAAGTTTAAATCTTATGGAAGTAAAAATTTCTTGCATCTCACAGATAATTTTAAAACTTTGTTTCTGCTACTTAAAAAAATTTTGACAACCCTGGTACATAAGATCAAAGTATTATACAAACAACTGAGGTTTGCACCGTAACTGGTCTCAATTACAATAACCTATGCTATGGTAATAAGCAACAACAGAATGTTGACCACTGTTTACCTGGAAATAATGCACACTCCTTTGGCTCACATGTCATTGCCCAGAGTAAGTCTTATCCCATGCCTTACTTTAAAAGCTTGAAAAAAATTGTAGTCCTCCTGCATGTCCAGAAAAAGCAGGGACCCAGTGGGTTGGTGATCATTAGTGATGTCTATGAAATAACCACTTGGACACCCACACTCTCTGTTTCTTTAGACATGGATTCATAGAGGAGAGAAGCAACCTCGTGTCCTACAGTCATGCGCAGTATGAATGTACTTGGCTATCTTTGCATAGCTAGTTCTACCTTCCTCTATCACATATTACATTTGTAGGTACTGCATATAAGGTCCGAAATGGATCTTTGCACACTTATACCCAAAAAAAATCTGGCCTCAAAAGCTAAAATAAGAAACCCCTAGAAAAAATAGAAATCCTTAAACTGAAAGAAAACAATTTTAATTATAATAAAAGGACCTCTTAAATAATAGTTGCAGATATCTTTATCTTTATTCCTCAATTTTTTGTCAAAAAATTTATATACCTTGTCATTTTCAAAATTACAAAAGAAATGTATATTCGCTGTATCATGCTAAATAATACAGAGGCATTAAAATGTTATTAGCTCACACTCTTTCCCCAGCTAAGCTGAGTTAAATGTTAAAATGTTAAAATTTTAGTGTGCATTCTTTGAGGTATGACTCAATGCTCATACCAACATTGAGAGTTCTTTTTCTTTTAAGAGAAATCGGGCCATACAATACCCTTTTTCCATAACTGCCATTTTATATATCCAGAACTGTTTTACATTTACATATGTTTTACATATTACATACATTTCATGTCAAGGGTATTACTTTAACTCCTTTATATTAATGGCTGTAAAATATTCTTTATTATAATTGTATCTTAACTTACATAGCCACTCACATATAGATTCTTAAAGGTGAATAGGCTAGGTCAGAAGATACGTGTATATGTTAAAATTCAGTAGAGAGTGGCAAATTATTTTCTAAATGTTTACTATTATGAGATATATCATTTATTTTCTAGCTATGACTCTTTCAGAGGCACAGAGAATGGATAGATATATAAATGGGTTTCTCTTGCATCCCTGTAAAATTTATGATACTTGAAGATTTGCCTGTAACTTTGGGTTTTACTCACAACATGTAAATAAAATTACCTCAAGAAAAGAAAAAATAAATAATGTAAAGAGGAAAGAAACAGAACAGCTGATAAAAAGATAAGAAGCAGGTGAATTTAAAGGTATTCTACTTCATTAACTAGAATATGTATGAGTCTCCACTGCTTCTTCCTTCCTTGACCAGCTTGAAATACATTTCAAAGATCTCTACCTCAAGACAAGACATTTCCCAAAAGAGGAAATTCATTATTCCTTCAGTGGCTAATATACATACAAACAAAGGTATATCACATACCTATGATGTTCCATTTTTAGTTCATCTGTCTACATGAATCCTGTTAACTTAGAAGAAAATTACGTAAAAGATCCTCACAATTTCAGTAGTTTAGTTCGGATAATTTGCCTCCAGTTCACTTTTCCTCGTGTAGCCTAAAAGGTTGTAACAAATAAATAAAGCAAATTCTGTATTTATAAATTCCTAAATCATTGCATTTTCTAATCGAACATGTAATTAAGTGTCAGCATAATTTCCCTTAATTTGTTAAATTGAACAAGGAGAAACTCAAAGTCAGAAATGTATACCAAAAGGGAATAATGTACAAAATATGTTGATCAAAAAGGAAGGATAGATCTTGCTAAGAACACTTAACAGTTCAAACCAAAACCATCACCAGAAGAAAGAGGTGGGTGTTTTCTCTTTACTTTCACATGTAATTATCACCAACAGCCACAGTTCATAAAAGCACTATAATAGGGAGACTATGTCAGTAAATTTTACCATGTTTGGCCAGGAAGCTCTGCTCTGTTACATGATCAGAGCTTTGTCCTAACCCTAAGAGTATCTTATAATGTTCTCTGGGCTGTGAAGATGTTTAAGAACTATGAAGAAATAGAATGATTTCAAGTCCATCACCCAAAGTGGAGAAATGATGTACTAATGATATAAGAATCATACCTGACTAACAAAAACGAATTAGCAGTATTGTTTTAATCTGGTAAAGAACAATATATGAAACATGACAAATTCCTGGCTTAAATGGTATAGAGTTAAAACACAACATTCTAAAGTTTGATGCTTTTTACATAACATGGCAAGTTAAAATATAGCCAAACATATTTCCTTCAACATTATTATGAAGCCACATAATATATACACCATTCCAAGTCTTAAGGAGGGTTTCACAGAAATGGATTCTAACAAGAGGCACAAGTGATGCATGAAGGAAGAATTCCCAGGAGAACATTATAAGGGAGTTAAGACAGTAGGGCATTGAAAGGAGAAGCAGTTAAGCAAGAGTGAGATCTCATACAAGGTCTTTCAGGCAGTAGCTTCAGAAGGACCCTGACAGGGAATTCTGAGTGGAAGTTCATTTCAAAGTCGTCATCTCTGCAGGTAAGAGAGCTGAGATTTTATGGGCCAGCTAATCACTGGTTTGTCTACTCATAAGGGTAAATTTGAGGGCAGTTCTCTGAAGAGAATTTCATGTGTATGTTACTAGATACTAAAGCATACAGAAGTGGGAAAATGGTGTACAGAGATTGGGAATGAGATCTCTAGGGTTCTGGGACTGTTGGCAGAGTTTGCCAATATCAAATTTTGTTAGTGCTATATAGAAAATGCCAAAAGCAAGCACTACTTGAATCAGTCAGCCTAAATTAAGTTATGCTATAGTTTCAAACAATCCCTAAATCCCAGTGGCTTACAGTAAGATTGTTTTTGCTTATTTTGTATGTTGATTATAGGCCAGCAGGGGGCTCTGAAAATTGAATTGACTATAGGCTCCAGGGTCATATAGGACAGACAACGTCTTAAATGTTGTCAGACACTGTACCAGAGAATAAGATAACTCTAGAAGATTATATACTGACAAGAGAATATTTTGGTCCAGAAGTGACACACATTAATTTTGCTCAGAATTTACTGGGCTTAATCCGTTCTATATCTCCTTCTTCACAACTACAATAAGGACTGGCAATGATCTTTACCTTTAGATGCCTAAAAGGTAAAAATCTGGAAATATCTTACAAGTTAATAACCACCACAATACGTAACTCATTCAATATCCAAATGATCACTTTTAAACAAGTCAAGGCTATAAATAAGTAAAATTCTAAAATTTGAAATCATAAAGTCAAAAAACCTACAAATCATGTTGCCTGGGTGGTTCAGGGGGTTAAACCTCTGCCTTCAGCTCAGGTTATGATCTCAGGGTCCTGGGATAGAGTCCAGCATTGGGCTTTCTGCTTAGCAAGGAGTCTGCTTCCCCCTCTGTCTCTGCCTGCTGCTCTGTCTGCTTGTGATCTCTCTCTCTCTTTGTCAAATAAATAAATAAGATCTTTTTTAAAAATTACCCCAAAAATGGCACAAAAAGGCCAAATAATATCTATATTAAAGTTGAGCAGAATTCTGTTAATTTAAGTGACAGATTGGAAAGTAATAGGTTGGAAGTCATATTTAAATGCATTATAGAATTTTAAATAATAAAAATATAAATGATGGGGAGGGACCTATAATAAGGAAAAGAAAAAAAACAGAAGAACAAGAAGAAAAGGTATACATCACTCAGGGATAAAGTCAAAATTTCCAAATTCTGCAGGAAAGATAGACCAAGGAGAAGGACAATAGCAGAAGAAACTTACCTTTTGCATGGATGAAAGTTCAGCCAAATATACAATGTAGTATTATTAAACATGCACACATATATGTCTCCTAAAAGACAGAAATAAGATATTAAAATTATTTCCAAAATGGCACTGTTATTTCCTCCTTTAATTCTACAAGAGTTTTCAGTCCAACAGATAAAACAGTAGAGCAAAGATTACAAAGCTGTCATCATCAAGACAGCATGGTACTGGCACAAAAACAGACACATAGATCAATGGAACAGAATAGAGAGCCCAGAAATAGACCCTCAAATCTATGGTCAACTAATCTTCGACAAAGCAGGAAAGAATGTCCAATGGAAAAAAGATAGCCTGTTCAATAAATGGTGTTGGGAAAATTGGACAGCCACATGCAGAAAAATGAAATTGGACCATTTCCTTACACCACACACGAAAATAGACTCAAAATGGATGAAGGACCTCAATGTGCGAAAGGAATCCATCAAAATCCTTGAGGAGAACACAGGCAGCAATCTCTTCGAACTCAGCCACAGCAACATCTTCCTAGGAACATCGCCAAAGGCAAGGGAAGCAAGGGCAAAAATGAACTATTGGGATTTTATCAAGATCAAAAGCTTTTGCACAGCAAAGGAAACAGTTAACAAAATCAAAAGACAACTGACAGAATGGGAGAAGATATTTGCAAGTGACATATCAGATAAAGGGCTAGTGTCCAAAATCTATAAAGAACTTTGCAAACTCAACACCCAAAGAACAAATAATCCAATCAAGAAATGGGCAGAGGACATGAACAGACATTTCTGCAAAGAAGATATCCAGATAGCCAACAGACACATGAAAAAGTGCTCCATATCACTCGGCATCAGGGAAATACAAATCAAAACCACAATGAGATATCACCTCACACCAGTCAGAATGGCTAAAATCAACAAGTCAGGAAATGACAGATGCTGGCGAGGATGAGGAGAAAGGGGAACCCTCCTACACTGTTGGTGGGAATGCGAGCTGGTGCAGCCACTCTGGAAAACAGCATGGAGGTTCCTCAAAATGTTGAAAATAGAACTGCCCTATGACCCAGCAATTGCACTACTGGGTATTTACCCTAAAGATACAAATGTAGTGGTCCAAAGGGGCACGTGCACCCGAATGTTTATAGCAGCAATGTCCACAATAGCCAAACTATGGAAAGAACCTAGATGTCCATCAACAGATGAATGGATCAAGAAGATGTGGTATATATACACAATAGAATACTATGCAGCCATCAAAAGAAATGAAATCTTGCCATTTGCGACAACATGGATGGAACTAGAGCGTATCATGCTTAGCGAAATAAGTCAAGCAGAGAAAGACAACTGTCATATGATCTCCCTGATATGAGGAAGTGGTGATGCAACATGGAGGCTTAAGTGGGTAGGAGAAGAATCAATGAAACAAGATGGGATTGGGAGGGAGACAAACCATAAGTGAATCTTAATCTTACAAAACAAACTGAGGGTTGCTGGGGGGAGGGGGGTTGGGAGAAGGGGGGCTGGATTATGGACATTGGGGAGGGTATGTGCTTTGGTGAGTGTTATGAAGTGTGTAAACCTGGCGATTCACAGACCTGTACCCCTGGGGATAAAAATACATGTTTATAAAAAAAAAAAAAAAATTAAAAAAAAAAAAAAAACAGTAGAGCAAAGAAAGAATTACTAATGAAGGCTAGTTTTCAGAACATCTGTGATTATGCCTCTTAGTGCTCAAGGAAGGCCTGCCAATAACCAGGGCCTTGAAGTAAAATGTTATTTTAAACCATACCATGACTAGCTTGGAAATCTATAATTCAGCACTAGATTATATAGTACAAAAGACTAAGAACAAATATTAGAGATTGGATTTCCAAGGCAATAATTGAAGAATATAGTACCATGTTGAATAGAGGAAGATGTATTCTTTTTAAGGATTAAACAGGTTTATTTATTGCAGGTCTTTCACAAGTTTTACACAAGACAATTTTCACCATCAATGCCCAATAAATGGGTATAATATGCAGCAATTCCCAATCAAGTATTCCCTACCAATCTTTTTTGCTTTACCATTGGAAAATGTATTATTTTAATGGAAGGGTCACCTATGGAAAATAAATTATTTACTAACCAACATGAGTATATTATAGCAAGAGTGGGCTAAAAAATTTGAATATATTTAGAAACCAGTATATTTAAGTATATTTAGAAACTTAAAAATTTAAGTATATTTAGAGAGTTTGTCAATCAATCAACTGATCATCAGTTAATTGACAAAACTCATTCAGAATCTGCTAAGTCTGGTAATAAAATCTTAAAATTACTAGCGCATAATACCAGTCAAAATAATACAGAGGGGCACCTGGGTGGCTCAGTGGGTTGGGGCCTCTGCCTTCGGCTCGGGTCATGATCCCAGAGTCCTGGGATCAAGCCCCATATCGGGCTCTCTGCTCTGCAGGAAGCCTGCTTCATCCTCCTCTCTCTCTCTCTCTCTCTCTCTCTGCCTACTTGTGATCTGTCAAATAAATAAATAAATAAATAAATATCAATACAGAGTAAAGGAAGTATTTAGGAAGGATTACCAAGAATATGAAGTTCATTGATTCTAGAATCTAGATCAACAGTTATCAATTTGCTTGAAAGAAGGCTAATTTGAAACCCTCTCCAAATGGTCTTTTAGCTCCATTTCAAATAAAGTATACCTTCACTGAGTCTCATGAGGAAAAATATATTCTTATATTATTTATTAAAGTGATGTCATCCAGAATGTTAGCAATGATGTTCTGCCTCTAAAATATTTATCATGGTAGTTTTGAGATAATTCATTAATTTCTCATCTCTGACATTGTATAGTGTTTAAGAGTTCATTCCTTGGTTCACAAACATTTATTAACCACTTTTTATTAGTTAGTGTGCCCCTCTGTACTAATTCACCCCATTCTGAAAACATCCTATTGAGGTTAGTATCATTATCCCTCCTTACAAACGCAAATTTATTTGCCAATATTGAAATAGTAAGTTGATTTTAGAGTTTTGGAGAGGAATAACTTCTATACAAAGCAACAAGTACTAAGTGCCTATTATGCGCAGGCATTCCACTAACAGGACTTCAGGTTACGGAATGAGTAAGAAGTGGTCTCTGCTCTCCCCTACCTGGCCTTTCTTCCTCCTGGCTGCAGGACTTCCTTGCTGAAGCTGGTAAAGGAGGAGAAACTTTATACTGGGAAGCAATAATGCTATCAATTTCAGGAAAGAATCAAGGAAATGACCTAAAGTTGTGTTATAAAGTGGCTTAGTTTGAAGTCTTGGAGCCATTTATATACTTGATGCTGCTAGATACTTCTATATTCTGACATCTCTCCTTGCACCAGTAGAACTTCCAAGGGTAGCATGACTGGATCATATAGGCTAGCCATCTCTCTCCCATAACAATCCTTTTTATTGCAATCATACCTCAGCATGATAGGATCTCCCAATATTTAGGGACATTACACAAAACAGATCTCTGAAACCCCTCGCTCTATGATAAATATGTTTTCAATTTTTCATTCTTACAATAGATATAAAATTTTGTTTCATGAGCTTGGTTTCATGAATAGTTAATATGCTTCTTCAAAGCAACTCATTTCCTCCCACCTTAGAGATAGTAATCACATTTCCTTTTCTGATTGGTTTCCAGAAAGCTGAGTCAAATTTGTGATCTACTTCTAGCAAGTGTATAGAACTTGAGGGCAAATATTTTATGTACTAACCTCACCCCTGGCTGGATTTTACTTTCTTATTCTTGTTTTCCCTTTTCCTTGGCTTATTTACACATTTAAATTTCATTTCATCTTGTATGCATGTTTATAAGTTCTGAAGAATTACTTTTGTTACAAATCAGAATGCTTGTAAACAAATAACTAAAAAACTAAACACTCTGGAATTTATTTTCAAGGGCAGATATTTCAAAACTCATAGAACTTGTTTTGAAAATGTGGGAAACAGCAGTAGCAATACAAGCCTTCAATAAGCTCTTAGAAATAGGATAATTTTGAATAAGGTTTTGGTGAAATAATAAAGACATAATTCAGAGTTACAAGCAGAGATACAGATTACAGGTATAACTGAAAAACAGCCCAGTTAGAGTTCAGAGGTTCACAAAGGCACAAACAGAGAGGCTGGTAGAACCAGTTTTTAGTCTCCCTTGCTTCCCTGCTGAGAAACATGACTATTAGTGGTGTATTAAAAAAGCACATTGGAAAATTTTAACAAGAGAGCATATCCATATTTATATAAACTACCAATAGAAGAGATAGAGTCTAATGACTATAGATTTATTTCTAAGGTGAGGTTTAATCTGAAAGAGCCTCTGAGCATATTTATTCCAAATCTTTTGAAATGAAACTAAGAGTTCAATAATAACAGCAATACATAAATTTCATGATTTTGAATTTAACTCTAAGTTCATGGTGGATCACATTCACCATGTATAGATATTCAAGAAGACCGTCAATATTTAAGTCCATTGAATTCCAGTTTCTGGAGAATGGGTATGCTGCCACCACTTACTAATGGGTTACAGAAACTTCTCCCATGGCAGTACCATAGAAATAAAGACACCACCAGGACAGAAGGAGAGTCAGGTGTGAATATCTTTCCCAGTTCCTTCTGGCTCTAGGATCTAGAGGGTTCAGATATAAATTCAGCTCAGTCATAAATAAATTGACTCTGAATTCCAAGCTTTCACTTGTAAATGAGATAAATTATCATATAACATCTCAAAGATAATACCATGTAACTAAACACAGGGATAAATTACCAACTTTGTGATCTAACACATTGGCATGATGTTAAGCTACTGTAAAGTGTGAGGGAAATAGACTAGACATTTCCTCAGGAATAGCTAACCTGTGACAAAAATTTTTCCCACTTTTATAACTTCTCAATTCATAGTTTTAATCTGATAAATAACTATGCTTGGGAATTACCATAGCATCTAATTCAGGTATTGAGGCTTCAGGAGAAAAGCTAAGAGAAACGTCCTCATAACCCTCTTATAACAAGAGGATAAGCAGGTGCCCCTGGCACCTGGGAAGAGAATAATGAAGTGCCTTTGGTTTGAAGTCCAATGGCCTGGTCTGAAATCCTTCTTCTGAAATTTAATCACAAGTTATATAATTCTTCAACTTCAGTTTAACTATAAATAAACTGTAGGTAATAAAAATGCTGAGGAACAGATATTGCAAAGATTAAATGAGATGATATTACATAAGAAACAGCTACTAAATAAGCATTTGATAATTACTAAATAAATATGCTTTGTATACTGTTTTTTTTTAAGTGAGAAATTTTAACCTTAATACTTTACTTATTTCTTGCCTGTGTCAGCTTTACTTAAATTAATTGATTTTAAGTATACTTCAAGTTAAGACAGTTTATAAAAGAGCTTTATCTCAGCTCTTTTGCTTAGATTTAAAATAAGAGGAGACTTAAGATCATGAATTCATCAAACATTTTTAAGCGAACAGAATTATGTTCACAGTTCAATTCTGAAGTTAAGAAGAACACAAAAAAAGATTGATAGCAAATAAATGTCTGACATCTTTTTTTAACTACTCTTTATTGAAAATTGTATCATCCAATCCATAAAAGGGGTTTTAGAAAACCACTTTCTCAAGTTAAACCTGATCAGATGGGAGGTTTTACTTGCATTAATAAATCGAATGTACAGTTTTAATTAAAAACTCATGCTATTTTCAAAATAATGCTGAAGAGTAGATTTCTGATCAATTGTAACTGCCAGATGGGAGATTTTCATAAGCTGTTTTTAATATTTCACTTTCATGAGCACATCACTTAAATATGCTGCCTACCAATCTCAAATACAAATGCTATTCAATCACAATATTAAAATAATGCAATAACTTAAGTAGTTTTCTACAATTTTTGTTTATAGGCTTTAAATACAAGGCATGAAATTCAATAATTGAATTAGCAAAGCTTTTCATCAAATTACTTTAAGTAAATTTCCACAGCAAGCACATTGGTGAGGAATTACGACATACCTGGTCAGTATGTTACAGTTGTGCCGAGAGGAAAATTCGACAAGTGACACTGATGACGGCAATGAGAAAAAATAATGTATGTGTGCATTCTCCATAAGATTTTTATTTATATTAAGTTTTATGAAATTAAGCTACATTGAAATTTATAACTGAATGTGTTAGAGTTTGTATAAAAGACAAAAGGGAAAGCATGGCTTATTTGCAACATTTTACATTTGTCTAAAAATGACATTTGCTTTTACAAAAGGATTTTGACATTCATCACTTTATCTGATTCTCAAAATATCCCAGTGACATAAGGAAACTAATACTTACCTTGCTTACCAAGCAAGAAAACTAAGAAATATAGAGATGTAAGAGTTTGCTACAGACACAACATTAATTTTAGAAACTGGGTCCAGAGTCTTCCACAACAGTGTTCTCGTTCACTACTCACCCCACAGCCAGGCAGAGGTGAAGGGGCTACATGGAACTGGTTTTCCCCAGCTAAATGTAAAAAGAATTAGAACCCAGGTAGGAAATAATGAGAACTCATTTTTAACTTTCTCTTGAATTTCCTCATGAAATCATAAATATTTTTGCTTCTTTCCTCATCAGGAGAAAAAATAAAATAAGCAGCAAGAGCAAAAGCAATCAACAAAATATCCATAGAGAGCTCTTTCTAGATCAACAGCGTCTAACATCAGATTAAGAATTAGGTGCCTTGGGGCGCCTGGGTGGCTCAGGTGCCCAAGTTTCTGACTGTTTCAGCTCAGGTCATGATCTCATGGGTCTTAAGATCAAGCCCCACGCTGGGCCCCACCCTCAGCTGGGATTTTATTTGAGATTCTCTCCCTTGAGCCCTCCCTGCACTCATACTTGCTCTCTAGCTCTTTCTTTCTCAAATAAATAGATCTTAAAAAAAGAATTAGACATCTTATTCATCTCTAGATCAGGACTGGGCTACATTCTCTCTTAATTTTGGCTTCATTATTACATGTGGTCTCACTATTTTGAGGAGAGTTGTTTCAAATTCCCTTGTCAGATAAAAAAGAGCAGTAGTAGAGGATTTGAAGAATGAGCCACAGTAGAAATTTTAGAATTTAGCTGTTCCAATAGCACAGGACCAAAGAGAGATCAGGGTATAACATACAATAATGATGATGAAAAAAAAGTCACTTAGAGGTGGGGAACACCTTCAAAACACATGAGCATGTGTCCTGGAAGAGGGTCTGAATCTGTAAGATCAGATCAAGAGTGAAACAAATTGAGTATGATGTCCTTTCTGTATGTTAATGCCAAGAATAAATCAGATAACCCTGAAAGCATTCCCCAGGAAGGCCCCAGATAGAGTAAGTGCAGAGTTTTAAGCAGCACCAATAGGAGTTTCAACCAAAATGAAAAAGATCAAACCCCAAATGCCATTTTTAAATTTTTAAGGCAAAATATTTATGCTAGACACTATTCTTGTCACTTCTACATATGTTATCTTTGGAATATTCTTTATAATAATATGTATGTTTTATACATGTTATTTTTATAAAATTTTTATGAGGTACATTACGATATTCCCATTTTACAGAATGAAGAAACTAAGATCCAGTTACCGGAAGTATTTTTCCAATTGATAAAAGGTATAAGCAGGATAAATCTGAATTTTGGAAGTCAATGTATTAGCACTGCACTCCTGGATATATACTCACAGTAGGACAGATTTTAGTATGAGACACATCAGAACATTCTGCAAATACTACAAATTGTTTTGCTTTGTTTTGTTTTGTTTTGTTTTGTTTGAAAATATGGATGAGGCCATTGCCAAGCACTACAGTGCATCTTGCTGGTTCTCTCTGAGGTTACAGCTATGGCTTCCTCTCCCCATTTGATTCAAGTCATAAATAATCCACCTTCACAAGCTCATAAAAAGGTGTTCAACATCATTAAGGACAAGGAAATGAAAATCAAAACCACAACCAAAACCTCACACCTGTCAGAATTGCTGTTATCAAAAAGATAAGAAATAACAAGTGTTGGCGAGGATGTAGAGAAAATGATATCCCTGTGCACTGTTGATAGGAAAGCAAACTGGTACAGCCACTATGGAAAGCAGAATGAGGATTCCTCAAAAAACTAAAAACGAATGAACATATGATGCAGCAATTCACTTTCACATATTTTTATCCAAAAAAACAGAAACACTAATTCAAAAAGACACAGGCATTCCTATGTTCACTGCAGCATTATTTACAATAGCCAATATATGGAAGCAACCTAAATATCCATCCATAGATGAATGGATAAAGAAGATGTAGTACACATACACAAAGGAATATTAGCCATAAACTATGAAATCTTGCCATTCACGACAACATGCATGGACCTAGAGAAATGAGATAAAGACAATTACTGTATGACTTCACTTAAATGTGGGATCTAGAAAAAACAAAACAAACAAACCAACAAAGCCGAAACAGACTCATAGATAAAAAGAACAAACTGATCATTGGTAGGCCAGATGACAAAACAAGTAAAGGGGATTCAAAGGTACAATCACCCAGTTACAAGACAAGTAAGACAAGGGGAAGTAATGTACAACACAGGGAATATAGTCAATACTGTTGTAACAACTTTATATGGTAGTAGATGGTAGTCAGAGTTATTGTAGTGTTGTAATGTATATAAATATTGAATCACTATGTTGTGCAACTGAAACTAATACAATATGGCATGTCAATTACGTTTCAATTAAAAGCATAAAAACCAAAATTAATCAATTAATTGACTCACTTTAACTTCATGACCTCCACTCTGATTCAAAAGGCAATTTGGTTACCATCCATCCACTGACTCAGAACTGCTATAAAACTAGTTGTTAGTCAAGTCTTTGCAAGGCATTCTCAAGAAAATAAATTTGGGACTTTCAGTTATGGTGAAAACACTTCTAATCGTGACTATTTTAATTAATAGTTTGATCCCAGACTTGACAATTGTTTTTTGGGCCGTTGTGGTATCAGGATTCTGTTGAGAGAGAAATTAAGGAGAACATTATTAACTGGATCGGTGTTTTTTCCCAGCTGTCCTTGATGAGCAATGACAGAGGGACAAGAAGGATAACACCCTTGGTGAAACTCATTAAGTTGCCTTTTCACTGAGACAAAAGTTAGGAATGAAATAAAGACTTCACTGAACGAAAAGTCTTAGGCTCAGGTGCAGCTTATATAAAGTTTACTATATTGCATTGCAAGGGTTATGAGTCCAGGTAAGGAAATGTAGTAGTAGTATTCTTGTTTGGAAAACCCCAGATTCTCTGAGTCTGGAGGGCTGACTTAGTAATTGTATCAGAAGACTGTCATTCAAACACCTTAGCCTAGGCTGATTTGCTTTGGCATAACCCATCCTCAGGTTGATTACTCTTTCCTGAGAAAATCCAAAATAAAATGGCAATGTTAAACAGGAATATTTATTTTTAAAAATATGCAAAATTTTATGCAGAGAGCTTCAGAGAAGCATCCAATTGAAATGGGTCATGACTACATTATCTGAATAAACTAGAGGTCAAATTTATTTAGTACAGAATATTCACATACAGTAAAAACTTGACATAACATGGTTACCATATGTGACAATGGCTGCTTAGTGTCACAAAAACCCCTTCACTTCCCTTATTAGCACACAGGTAGACTCTATTTCCAAGTCTTCCTTGCAGTTAGGTGGGGCCATGTGATGTCTCATAAATAAGGCACAAGTTCCCCATCCATCCTTCCACGCTCTCATTCTCTTCCCAAGCCAGACACAGAATTTCCAGCGGTGGAGTCTGTGGTCCTAAGGATCCTAGAAATGGCAGAGCCACCAGATGAAAGGAACCCAGATCCCTTCTACTCACATTGCACTGACACAGGAGCAAGAAATAAAGCTCTTAGTGATTTAAACAACTGTAATTTGGAGTATGTTTGCTTTGCATATAACAAACCCTGACCTAACAAATACATCACTTTTATCACCTGAGAACTGTTAGCTTTCAATGCTCCTAACCTCACTATTTCTTCTACCTCTTAGATTTGAGGAAACAAGCCTGGTGTGCCTGCTTAGATTCTCTTGTCCACCTTTTTCTTTCTTTTTTTTTTTTTTTCTCTTGTCTACCTTTTTCTTTCTCTCCTTTGGTCAGGTTCCCATTCACATCACTCCTCTATTGTTGGCCTTGGATAAAATAACATTCCATAGTACAAGAGATACCTCTTCCTGAGCAGCGCTGAGAGGTCAGATTATACAACCCAATGGTATAAATGTAGCTCTCCATGGAATCTGGCCAGTTAGGAGATTCGAGATAAGAGGGAGAAGCTGCAGAGACAAATTTCTCCTTTCCTTCTCCTGGGTATCATTTATTCTTACTTATTTCCAGAGAAGTTCTATATATTGAGTGAACACACCAGCTAAGCAACCTTCAGTATCTCTTAGTGATCATCATTCAGTGGTGACCAGCATTGTAAAACAATGCATTAAGCTGCTTCGCAGCAGTTCCTGCACTATTTCTGTTTTCCCTTCTTACTTCGGTGGGCTTGCATCTTCAAAATAAAATAATAACATCTTAACCTTACCTCAAGCTCTGCTTTTTAAAGGACTGAGCTAAAACAACTAGTTTTCAAACATTGAGTACCTATGCTCTTTACATCCCCACTCTGACAAATCCTTGCCCAAGATCCTACAGTCACATAAAGTTTTAGAAAAAAGTAACTGCAGTCTGATGCTGCAATAGTACAAACCTTTAAATACAGGGATACTGAATTTCTGACATTCAATTTTTTTATAAAACATTCACGGAAATCCTAATAGTAATCATCAGGATCAGTGCAAAGAAATTTAATAGATGACCAATTAGTGAAGGAATAATCACAGAGAGATATGTGTTATAATACAGGTTAATTGAATGAGTTTGCTATTACAGGTGGCAAACAGGATAAATTATTAGAGGAGTTTTCTCATATCTCTAAAATCATATCCTATAGGGCGCCTGGGTGGCTCAGTGGGTTAAGCCACTGCCTTCGGCTCAGGGCATGATCTCAGGGTCCTGGGATCGAGTCCCACATCGGGCTCTCTGCTCGGCAGGGAGTCTGCTTCCTCCTCTCTCTCTGCCTGCCTCTCTGCCTACTTGTGATCTCTCTCTGTCAAATAAATAAATAAAATCTTTAGAAAAAAAAATAAAATAAAATCATATCCTATAAATAACTAAATGGAAATCCAATGTAGATGTTTTAGAGCAAATACCATTATTATATATTTGGGCTATATGCTCTCTCTAATTACTATTCTTATTGGTCTCTTTCTTTTCTATTTACTTTTACTCAGCACACCATCCACATCTGAGTAGACAAACCCTTTGAAGTCCAAACACTTGTGATTATTTTTGCTCTAGGGAAGTTTTGAAATGAGTCAACTTAGAATATATGTGGACTCAGAAAAAATGAAAAGACCCTAAAATTAGGTATTAGTGGTATAATTTCATTATGTTGCTTAAATTCCCTAAAGACCAGAAATAACTACATCAAAATTTAAATGAAACATATTTCTATGTCAAACATTAGCCATGCGAGTTTTACAAGAAGTATTTTTTTCCTCCACCAATTCATATGGCCATTAGCCTGAATCATATAGAAACAGAAAGAAAATAATAAATCTGTTTCAGCAAGTGCTCTCCCTGGCATTTACATGTTTTCTCTTTTAATCTTACCACTATCCCATAAGGTAGGAGTTATTTTCCCCATATCTACAGAGAAAACAGAGGCTGAAAAGTTTGAAAACTTGCCACAAATCACTTAGCCAATCAGTGGTTGAGACATAACTGAAACTCAGATTTGACATCCAAGTACACCTAGAAGATTAAAAAGGTATATTAACATTCACAAGCTTCTGAGGAAGCAAAAGTTCCTACACTATTTTGCTAAGAAGTCCTCCTGTAAAAAATAAGGTACCATAAAGAATACCAAGTAATAATTTATTAAGTTATCTTCCCCATATCAGAAAAAAATTTTGATTCAGTTTTGAAAACAACCCTTAAGGTGCCTGGGTGGCTCAGTCTCTAAATGTCTGCCTTTGGCTCAGGTCATGATCCCAGGGTCCTAGGATCAATCCCTGCATTGAGCTCCGTGCTCAGCAGGAAGCCTGCTTTTCCCTCTCCCACTCCCCTACTTGTGCTCCCTCTCTCTCTCTCTGTGTCTCTCTTGTCAAATAAATAAATAAAATCTTAAAAAAAAAAAAAAGAAAGAAAGAAAGAAAGCAACCCTTAACTATGGCATAGTTTTTTCAGTAAAAAATTCTGGCATACTTAATAAAGTAACAGATGCTAGCTCAATGAACACAAAATATAAGAGCATTCTTCTTTCACTGGGCATTTGGCAACTCGTGAGGGAAATCAGGCAGCTGGGTCATAGCACAGTAAATTATTTAAAAGTCAAATATGCTCACCTCACACCATATGCTGAAATAAATTCCAGATGTATTAAAAAGTTTAAATTTTTAAATCAAATCAAATTAAAATAACATTCTGTACTTAAACCTTTGACAGAAAAATGAGTTTTCTATGCTTTGAATTGATAAAGAATACACAGGAAAATAACAAATGTTACCACAACATGTGAAACATTAACATTAAAAAAAAAAAAGCTAAACTTTGTGGGAGATTTTTCAGCAAATATGGCATTGAATTAATAGTGTGATTATGTTTTTACATGTATGAAATAAAACATTCAAACTTCTGATAGGAAAATCACTAAGACTACAATAGGTAAATTGGCAAGGGCTTAAAGGGATAATTTAAAGAGGGAAATGATTATCACTTAAAGGCAAATAACTATCAAATATGGATTTGAAAATATTCAAACTTTCTAATAGCTAAAAAATTTAAGTTAAAACAAATACCATATGGCATGTGAAATTACAAAAATAAGTGAATAAGCACCCCAAATGCTCTAAAAGTGCAGTGAATCCACTGTCCCATTCATTCCTGATGACAAATATAAATTGGTACAATTCTTCTAGAAAGCAGTTTGGCAAAAAACTTGTCATAGGTGATCCCAATGTTCATAGTTTCAAGAATCTAACCTAAGAAAGTCAGCCAAAATATGCAAGAAGTTAAATATATGAAGACACACACAATATTACATTAAGGATAATTAGAAACAACTCAAAATCTAATAGCAGAAGAATGTTTTGGGACATTATCACAGATCCGTTGGATAAAATATCTGGCTGTTTTTAAAATCCTAATTGTTAAAGAAAGAAAACACCTAAAATAAACATTTTCTTAGCAAAATTACATGGATCTGATTATTATCAGTACAATTTAAAATGTTTTCTGAAAAAACTGGAGTGGAATACACTAAAACTCTACTGGTGGCTAGATGGGTGCACTTTTTACATTTGTTTTATTTTTCACATTTTCCCTAAGCTGAATCTATACACCTATATTTTTATAAACAGGTTACATATCAAAACTAAGATTGGGATAAGAAAGAGCATGATCAAGATGAATGTGGACAGACAATAAAAGCCAGTAACAGATGTTTTGCAAGTATTACCTCTTATCAGATGGATTTACATACACTTATTGACTTCATAGGACATGTGTATCTGGTGAGCAAAGGAATTCTCTAACTTAGAGAATATAATTACATCTAAGCTTTATTTTTCTCTAAATATTTTATTTATTTATTTGATAGAGACACAGCAAGAGAGGGAACACAAGTCAGGGAGTGGGAGAGGGAGAAGCAGGCTTCCCACTGAGGGGAGAGCCAGATGTGGGGCTCCATCCCAGGACCCTGGGATCATGACCTGAACTGAAGTTAGACACTTAACAACTGAGCCACCCAGGCGCCCCAAGGTCTAACCTTTAAAATTCAGAAAACAGGGGCAGCGGGGTGCCTCAGTTGGTTATGCAGCCAACTCTTGATTTCGCCTCTGGGCAGGACCTCAGGGTCCTGGGATCAAGCCCTGTGATGGGCTTTGCATTCAGTGCGGAGTCTACCTCAGGATTCTCTCTCTCTACCCTCTGTCCTCTCTCTTTCTAAAATAAATGAGTTAGTAAAAAAAAAAAAAAAAAAATTTCAGAAAATATCACTATTAAGTAAATGACACTAGCTGGAGCGCTATGATGCAAGCACTAGCAGTCAAATATTACCATCATTTATGGTAAATTTACCTATATCATCTAGTATCTTATAGGGCTGTGTTCCCATCTTGGCAAACTATGTGTTTCTCAATTAAAAAAAAAAAATAGGAAGTTAATTTCATCAGACAGATAAGAAGAGAGAGAGGATAAATGTAGATAGTTAGAATGACAGACAGGTAAAAAAATAAACAGCTCTTCTGTGTCCAAGCAGTTTATATATAACCCCACCCCATCCCCAGGTGTTTCTAATATCGTGTCTTGGCACTAAGGGGCTGGAAACAGGTCTTCATGGACCAGTAAACCTGCACGTCACTTGGGCTTCAATTTGCACCCAGAACGCAGCAGTCAAATTGAATTGAACCTGTTGATATGGCTTGACAAATCTCATAAACAAAAGAGTATAAAAATGACTGATACCACGTTTTGAAAATGTTTATTTTCCATTACATACAAACCAAATGTTTCCTAGAACTCAAATGATATGTTGGAAACCCCGGAGCCCTCGGAGTCATTAGTACAGAGCTATGCTCTCCCCACCTACTCACTTTCCAGGCTCCTGCTGCCATCAGGAGAATACCAGTAATAGCTACCATTTATCGAGTCATGTGCCTCTCTTGTGCCAGGCACTTTGCATCTGTTATCTCATTTATTTCCAACCACAACCTTGTGAGGTCCGGACAATGGCTCTCAGAGGGCTATAACGGGCCTCTTGAAACACACTAGCGGCAACGCTTCCCTCTCTCTGCTCGTAAGACTAATTGGGCCAACTCTCAGAAACGCTGTGTGGAAACAATTTTTCCATCTTTATGATCTATACAGTGATCTTCTCACACATCCTTTGGCAGGTGATGTGAGAAAAGGTGTAAAACCAGAAATGAGGAGTAGATTCTTGTACAGAAAAAAAAGAAGCCTAAGCATCATGCCTATATTTGGTTCTGTTCTTGGTTCCTGGTTCTGTTGTTCACAAGTTGGGTGATCTTAATTAAGTCATATCAACTCTTCAATTCTCCAAGCATCAGGACCTCATATTCACAAACCAGGGGGACCATCATTTTAGTCAAGGTTCTTTTTTTTTTTTTTCTAATCATAACAGGAACCATATCAGACATGCTAAGGCAAAGAGCAACATTATATGAGAATTATATGGAGATTTTGTTAAAAGGGTAGCTAAATTTCCTCAGAATTTTAAACCATAAACAAGAATGTTATGAGGCACTAGAAGACCTTTTTGGGGGTAGGCATTCTGAAATCTACCAAAAGAGGTAAGTTTAAATCTTAATTTCACCATGCAATTATATCATCGCTTAAACTGATTTTCTAATAGTTCTTAACACAGAGTGTGGCTCAAAATAGGTATCCAATAAATGTGAGCTACTTTATTATTATTTTGCCATCAGGAATAATTCAATAATAATCAGTGATACATTTCAAACTGTGGAGCTGGTCAAATATATTTTGTAAATTGTTAGGTATGCAGAAATAGTATGGAGAAATTACTGAGATTGAAGCTCCACGGTTTGCCTGTGTTCCAGTTCCAACCCTACCACCTATTATCGATGTGACTATAAGAAAGTAATTAAGGCTTATATTAATAAAAAAATGTTTCCTTAGGAGCCCTTGGGTGGCTCAGTTTGTTAAGTGTCTGCCTTTGGATCAGGTTATGATCCTGGGGTCCTAGGATTGAGCTCCCTCATTGTGCTCCCTGCTCAGTGGGAAGTCTGCTTCTTCCTCTCCCTCTGCCTCCCCAACTCGTGCTCTCTCTGTCTCTCACTACCTATCTCTCCCTCTTTCTCAAATATATAAATAATCTTTAAAAAATAAAATAGGGTTGCCTGGGTGGCTCAGTGGGTTAAAGCCTCTCTCTTCAGCTCAGGTCATGATCTCAGGGTGCTGGGATCGAGCCCTGCATCGGGCTCTCTGCTCAGCGGCGAGCCTACTTCCCCCTCTCTCTGCCTGCCTCTCTGCTAACTTGTGATCTCTTTCTGTCAAATAAATAAATGAAGTCCTTAAAAATAAATAAATAGAACAAAAATATCTGCTTAATGGTGAAGATTAAATGAGATAATGTGTATACAATATTAAAATTGAAATTGAATCCTGGAAGTTACTAAATGTTCGATAGGTATTTGTTATAAAATTATTGCTTTAAAATGTTTATGTGTTTAGGAATAAAATTTCTAGGCAAACTAAAGGGATAGAAAACCTGAATGGAATCAGAGACCACTGTGAGGACTACAACCAAGTGATATTTAATGGGAAAACCCACCCTAACTTCATCTTTAACCTGCCCTTGTTGTACTTAATTTTCCATTTTCTTCTTTTCACAGCCAACGGGAATAAAGAAGTCACTAAAGTGACAGCATTTAAATGACTTACCATACATTCTAGTGCAACATTAGCATCACCTGGGAATTTGTTAGAAATGCAAATTCTTGGGCACCCTTCCCAAACTCAATGGATTAGAAACTCTGGTATGCATGCCTGCCGGTGGGAGTTAGGAGTAGCGTTTGTGTTTCAACAAGCCCTTTGCTTGACCCTGAGAATCGCTCAAGTTGGAGAACAACAATTGAAGGATTCTACATGTCAGATTCACCCGTACAAGTTTAAAAATATATATATCTATATTGATTCCAGGGCCCTAACCTAAAACAGCAGAACCAAAATCACTGGGGGTGGGGCCAGGACGCCGGCACAGATATTTTAGAAATAAAACCGAAAGCTTCCCCTTGTGGCCAAAAAGAATTACTGCAACTGTCCATTCTACACAGTAATGACTGAAGTGGCTTAGAAGCTATCACCAAGGATGACTGTGCACAGCATAAAAATGGAGGTGCCCGTGGTTTGAAGCACCTCCCATCCTCACATTATGGATGCCCTCCAGTATTACTTAATACTCAAATCTCTCCTCTTTTCTCATCTCGGGGTAATACTCTCTCATTACATCCTATCTACAAGGAAACCAGTTCTTAGCTTTTTCTCATTTCTACTGATAGAAATCTCAATCAACCCAGAAGAACATTTTTTAAATAAAATTATATATATTTTCCAAATAAAATTTCAGACATTGGCTAAACGGAGTACATAAAAGATTGAGGACAGAGGGTGGGGACCCTTTCCATGGTTTTATTTTCATCACCCAGCCTATTTTCTCAGCTACAATGAATGATAGAGCATTGATCACTTATTATGTGGAGTGGCATATGTTAATGAATACTAACCCCTTTCCTTTCCCTTTTCCCAATCCTTTGCGGCAACCCCCAGAATTAACTGAACTAACTGTAGTGTTATGAAAGCAGCTACTGAGCAGCAGCAAAGGTGCTAACTGGTACACTTAACAGCAGGGAAAACACAACCTGGAAAGATATTTGGAGCAGAAAAATGAAAGCATATCAATAATATGGCCTACAATGATAAAAATTTCTATTACATAGTGCAACAAAAATAAAGCCATTTTAATGGAATCATGTCAAAGGACCCATGTCTCCTGCTCTGAAAACAAATGGTGTTGGCTTCCAGTCAACTTTTCCAGGGCTTAGCAGCAGGAGGTCATTACCCTTTGACAATGTTCGGTTACACAGACATTATCTCCAATTAACAGGTTTTAACTACAAGGATTTCTCTTTTATTGAAAACAGTGTTATTTTTAAATAAATAACTACAGCAGTTATTCGGTAATTTTGTCTTATTGACTTAGGTTGAGATAATTACATTTACTCCTATAAACACACACACATGCACACCCACACCCACACCCACACACACACACATCTGATTCAACAGAATACTTTCAGTGTCCTTGAACTCTTTTTAAAGCATAGCAGAGAAATATTCTAATCTTTACATAAACATTTCACAAAGCCCCCTTTCTCTCTCTCTCAAAAAAAAAAAAAAAAAACCTTCCCCATATCGATGTAACCAAGACAGTATGAGGGTTTCAAATTTCCAAAATAAAGTACTACCAATGAAACATTTATCAATTGTAATGCATTATATTTTCTGTCTCATTTGAGAAGGTATTATGGAATTCTGGATGATGGCCAGAAGCTCAGAGGAGAATTTTTAACACCCTCTCAATAGACACATTTATAGCTTTAAACGATACAGAGTACTGGTCTTATCAGTGCATAGCAGGGAAATGATTAAAATATTCCAGGCAAACTTAAACCTGGTTGTCCTTAGGTGGAAATGAAGCATCATTCCAGGCTGAAACCTCCAATTATATAAGATAGGAAGTCACAGAAAGACATCAAATTTGTACACTGTCAGTCTACACGGCAGATGGTAGTGTCTGGCAATGCCTTTTTTATAACAGAAAATATTATTATAAAAATATCCAGAGAAGACATTTTTAGTTCCTTGACTTAATATGAGGAAAAATTAGAGATTTCTATAGAAATTAGAGGTTTAATACCCAATAGTATGAAACAGTAATTTTCTTTGAAATCTATGCGTTAACCATTCTGTCACTTTTTAGAGAAATTTTTATAGTTGGAATTCATCTGGTATTTTCATTTCTCTCTTTCTCTCTGCCCTTCTCTCCCTATTCTCTCTCTCCCTTTCTCTCGACCATCTATTTAAATTCAACTAAATCTATATATTTTTACTCAACAGTTAAATCACACTATAGTGTGTTGTGTGCTATAAGTCACATTTTAGCCTTCCCCAATGTTATTACAAAAGAATTGCCTTTATCTCAAAGGGGATATTTTCTTATAGATGAAGTTTCTTGAAGGAAGAATTCTCCTGAGAGCCACACTTTTGAGTGGCATGTTCTTAAGCATATTGCATTATGTGTCAGTACAATTAGCATACTCTTCTGGATTGTAAAAAGTAACAATAGTTGACAGCTGAATATGTAGGGAAATGGTCTGCAAAACTATCTCAGAACTAGGAAACCCAGTCCTTGTGTGGAACAAGCAAGAGCAGCTCAGTTTTTGTGATCCTATTTCAAAAATGAATGGAGGAGACTTAGACTCCCGGGTGGTTAGACCATTCCTGTCTCATACTCAGATACCAGGTGCAGTGATTATAGTTTGGGGAGCAAAGGGAGCACAGAGGATGGCTGAAGAAGTAGGAGCAGAAATGGAAATATCCCTGCCTGATTCTGGCTTAATACAGAAGAAGTGACAATACAGCCATGGAAATGTCCCCAATGATTTTCAAAAATCTTACTAGCTGCAAAAAGGTCTCTGTGTTCTCAGAAATGTTACACTGCAGCAGTGTATATTCTCGAACTACTAACGAACCGAGTGTGGTTCTACCTCACCAGAATGAGCCTGGAAATGTGAGCCGGCCAATTTGTTGCATAACTAGGACACTGAATCAGAATGCACAAAACCTACCGTTAGGTAGAAAGAAAAAACAACAAAGGCAAAAAAGCCACAGCCAATAAACACCATTTTGTAGAATTTGATGAGACAGAAAACACCCTTTTAATTATAAATACTAGAAGGATATTTCAAGGAGCTTAAGGGGTATTAGGGTGGCCTATGAGACAGCGTGTTGCCTTCATTCCCTGGTGCATACTTGTTATTTTGATATACTTGTTTAATTTCAAATTAAAATGATAGGATAAAAAATGCCTGAGGTCATTCCTATAGTTAGCTCTTCCTTGTCCTAAATCTTATTTTTGTGGATAAAGATTATTAAAGGCTTAAATATTTTCATTTAAAAATGAAATTCAAGAATTAAAAAGTATTAGATGCAAGTCCTGAAATTTTGAAAATAGAGAAGAAAGACATTAGCACTGTCACTACTGAGCATAGATATAGATGATAAATATAGATGGTATAGATAGATACTTATAGATAGATATACACATATTTTCACTATCATTCTTTTTCTATCTGCATCCCCAACTTGCTTTTGTGGGTTCCTATTACTGTCCAATAACCTTAATCTTCAGATATGCTACTTGTTGCAGTATATAAACTCTCCATTCTCCACACTTTCAGGTAAATCCTGATAAATCCCTATGGCTTAGAGAAGCCACTGGAAAGGACCCAGACAGTCTCATCATTTACAGCTTAATTTTAACTTAAATTTGCAAATCAATGTAACACCACCACACATGGAGCAGACCAGCTACATTCTTTTACTTAGAACCAGAATGCATACCTCAATCCATCTGTACCTTGATTTCAGTCATCTACTACTGATGCAACAACTATTTTACTGTGGCAGTAGCCCTCTCACAGAACACTGGAACTAATTATGTTTTTTTTTTATGTGTCTGTGCCATAATCCCTTGCCTTAATCCCTTGACAAATAAGCATTACAAAAAATATTTGTGAAATCCAGAGCCTCAGATGTCCCTTATTTATGTCAAAATTCTACCATTAAAAACACACCATATTCTACCAGAGATTCTTTTACAGTACAAAGAGTTTTAAGAACTTAACTTTTTAATTTCATACATTTTAGAGAAAAAGTCTTCAGTATTCTAGAATGATTAAAGATTGTGAAGATATGCGTGACTGAAGGGTAAGTTGTGACACCACAAACACAGACAGCTCCAACATCGTGTCTAGAATCAGTTCAAATGAATGGCTACTTATTGTAGACAGTTTCTAAGGTAATAGACCTCTAGGGCATTGCTTCCTACCCCAAAGAAAATTGGAAGTTTTCCTCAAAGATCACCCTAGCAAATGCCAGTTATCCTTTGGGATCGTTTAACTTTAGACTGATCACTCGTTGACAATAATACATCATTCATTTCTCCCATCCAAGTACTAACCAGGCCCGACCCTGCTTAACTTCCGAGATCAGACGAGATCGGGCGCGTTCAGGGTGGTATGGCCATAGACTACATCATTCATTTCTTAGTTTAATTAAATTTGAACCTTGATTTGTAGTCAGTATTGTGCTGGACTCCAGAAATAACAGAGTATCATCCAAAGGAAAGAAAAGCGAGGTACTTACTAAATGTATCTGTAAAAATAAAAAATCATCTCAAATCTGGGTTATTTTGAATATAATAAATTTATATCACACTGAATTATTTCTGAAACTCATGGCCTTCTCAGCTAAACCCAGATAACCAGTCCACCATCCTTTTACTGGAGGTAGTTACTGGAAGCACCAGAAACACTTGCTTTTTCCAAATGTTTTGGTTTACTAAGGATATCCAGACAGACTATGATAAGCTGGTCTCATGGTGGACAGGACCCGTAACTACGCAGTCAATCAATTGTTGGCTGAGAACCACATGCTAGCAATACTTTGTGACTGGAGCACAGAAAGCCATGACACACAGATACAAGACGAAAAGTCCACACCTATTTAACTACATGTCATGTTACATTCCTGAGTTGTTAGTTGAAAATACAAAGAGTGTAAGCAACAGAAACTAACATACTGTGGGTGAAGCATACATTCTATTTCCTGATGCTATGAAACTCTCTGTTATAATCCACATAAGCTCTCATCTATTTGCGTATCAAATTTATAAAACCTAGCTTACATGTTAAAAGTAATAATCTGTGGTTGGTTCATCAAGGCAAGTGCTATTTTTGCATCCTGGTATATTCAGAATGTAGCACAATATACTGAATCACAAAACATGGCGCAATGAATGCTGTCTTTAAAAAACACTTGATTTAAGAACACACGAAGAACATATTAGGTTATTTTGGTGATAATGAGTAATATCATTTCTCTAAGTTATTTAGTTATAGGAAGATGAAAGTTGGCCAAAACAAACCTTATTCACCAATATATGTGAAAATGGGAGATATAAGTCACACTCCAATTTGTTAAGAAAATTTTGTAGAAAAAATGTAAATGTTCTTCTCTACATATTCACTAAAAGTTGTGTTAAAGTAATTTTTTTTCATAATAGTATTGAAGGAGCAGTAAAAGGTAAATTTTTACCACTAAGCTATTCCAGAACTGAGTATTGTATATAGAATATTAATGATTTAGGGTCAGAAGAATTTTTGAGTATTTGGTGAATGAATGAATGCAATATAACCTATGATATATTCTTTCAAAATCTATATGGAAACAGAAGCCTATCACTGTATACTTAGTTCAACTTCTTTTCTTAATTCAATTTTTATGCAGTTACTCTTTTCCTAACTACTGATGTTCAAAAATGAGATTGTCTATCATAGTCTAGCAATGTAATTGACAGAAAGTAATAACAGATAATGGGTGTGTGTATGAAGAGACAGAGAGAGAAAAAGAGAGGTGATTATAAGTTCACTGTAATTTCAAATGGAAAAGGAAATGGGAAATTCCACAATGCAATATTCCCATTCTATATTCAAAGTCTGCCAAATTCTACAACTTTTTTTTACAAAATTTCTAAAATCCAACTGTTTTATAATGAAATATATTTTAGATCATATCAATTACCTTATTTCTTACATCATAGACTCCTCGAATGCAGAGGTTTCATTGTAGAATTATAAAATCAGTAACTGGCTCTTCTACTTCTCTCCTTAACTTTGTTTGCCCAACTGGTGCCTCCATCAACTCTCCTGACTGGGTGGGTGCTTTCAGGCTTCCTTATGGCTTCCTAGAAAGCCCACTGCTTCCCTGGTAGGCCTGCATCCTCTATTTCTGTTTGTGGTTATATTGCTCTCCACATAGTCTCCTCATTAAACCCACTAATCAGATCTCAATTTAGAATTTACTCAAGTTTTACGCATAAACTACAATGAAATGTTAATAACGGAAAGGATGCAATCAGCTCTTAGAGGTATTTATATTTTAAATGTTGACTATTTATCAATAAACACAGTATTAATTTAGCACTGACTTGGCACTGGCTGTTTAGCATTGGCTGAGTCAGACACAAAAGATACATAACAGATTGTCCCTGTTCTTGAGGAGTTTAACACTGTTTGAGTTAGGTAGATACTGCTAATGTGAAACATTTTGAGCTAAATTGCCAATCTCTCTTTTCAATATAATTGAAATTCTCAACTGGAAGCATTTAGGATGGGATGGAATAGGTAGAAAAGGCTTCAGGAAGAAACTGAGTCATTAAGAGAACTTTGAGAAATATCCTGGATTTGAAAAAGCAATCAATTTCCAAAGCCAGAAAAAGTATGAACCTTGAGAGCTTGTTTGGAGGATCTAGCAGGGGAGCGCAGCTACTCGTATACCCTTGACCGAAGAACGGTCCTCTCCTCTATCGGGGAAGGTCGTCCTCTTCGACCGAGCGCGCAGCTTCGGGAGGGACGCACATGGAGCGGTGAGGGAGGAAGGGGACACCCGCCTAGCCAGCCAGATCAGCCGAATCAACCCTGGCGATCAATGGGGTGACAGATGTCGCAGCCAGATCGCCCTCACATCCCAGAAAAAGTATGAGAAAAGGACAAAAGTAGGAAACAAAATGGTCTGTGCAAGAGACACGTTAGAGGCTAGATTAATTGAATGGGACATCTGCTAGCCTGCCAGTAAAAAAGTAAACTCAGGGAGGTTGGGCGTGTTATGACTTTTCCATTATTGCTTTCGCTTCTGATGGTTTAGGGAGGATTAATTTTCCTTACATTGTCCAGCTTCAAGAGGCTGAACAAATTATTTGATGCCCCCCCCAAAAAAAGATGTCCATTTCCTAATCCCTGTAACCTATGCACAGGTGAGTTTACCTGGCAAAGGGGACTGGCAAATGTGATTAAATTAAAGACTCTGATTGGGGGAGATTATCCTGGATTAACCAGGTATGCCAAATCTAACCAAATGGGTCCTCGAGTCAGTGAAACTTACCCAGCTGGTAAGAAGGAGGTATGAATACAAAAGAGTCAGATTAACAAAATATTTCTAGTTCTGAAGACAGAAGAAGGAGGCAATGAGCCAAGGAATGCGGGCAGCCTCTAGAACCTGGAAAGACAAAGAAATGTCTACAGCATCCAAAAAAGAACACAGCTCAGTCTAATACCTTGATTGTAGCCCAGTGAGACCTGTGTCAGACTTCTAATTCACAGAATCGGAAGACAATAAATTTGATTTGTCTTAAACTATAGAAACTTGATACCTGAATGTTGAAATAAGTGGCTATTATTTACAGATAAAAATCATCATCCTCTATTCAAATTCCTGTTCTCCTATTTAACAACATCTACCCTGTAAGTGTTAGGAGCCAAGTAAAGGCCCAATAAATAATTGCATATTTATTTTCAATGATTCTGAATTGTGACTCTTCTGCAGTTTTTCATATATTTGTAGTTAAAAAAAAGTCATAAATGGAGTATTTAATACTATCACATAATACACCAGCCCAGCTTATAAGAACAAAAGATCCTGAAACTTTTGTCTCGAGGAAATCTCTCAAGAAATCACTCCTCAAATGAACAATACATGATACAGTTTTTGCTGTTTTTATTATGACAAATATGAGACACAAAGAAATTAAGTTAGTTACTCAAAGGGAGTGGCCAAACAGATCTGAACTTAGGTTCCTCTGACCTTTCATTACTGCACCAGCAAAGTATATTTGATTTCTTAAAATTTGATATACTCTTTCCCTGTCTAGTACACCTTACTTCCAAGTTGTGCAAAGAAGAAAGGATAGGAAAGTGAGTAGAGGTTAACCACAGTGTTTTCCAAGTTTGGGGGACTCGTATAGATATAAATTCAAAAGAGAATCCACATGGGCCAAGTCATCTCCGTCCTTTATTACAAATGAATGCATAAAAGTTATGCGTTATTAGAAGTCTAGGTTTAGTGCTGTCTTTAGAAAGCCTGCTGGGCTGGCCACAGAGCTAACCCACTCTGATCTCCCTTCCAGAGAGTATCCGACACAGGGGTGTTATCAGCCAACAACCTCTTCTGCAGGGCCTTTGCAGTACACCTTGGTATCTAATATGAGACCCACATTGTGCAGGCAGCTCTAACCAATGACGGCAGAGCTGGCAAGTTCCAGGACCTGGCCACTTTTGCCCATCACAGGACTCTCTCCTAATGGGTAATCTCCTTGGAGCTCCTCTTTGTCAGGACAGGCACTGCTTTCAGACTCTCTCCATCCAGTTTTCCTCTTGGCCTCCCTCCTGTCAGAGATGTCAGACCTACATCACAGTCTGAAGTCTTTCCCTTCTGCTTCACCCTTTCCTCTTTATCTTCAATACATATTCCCTCCAAAACACATTTTGTGCCTCAAACTCAGTCTTGGTACCTGATTCCTGCACACCAGGACTGATACCTCTGATTACAAGGACGTTAGGAGTCCATTTCCCTACCAAGATGAACTAAGACACTCTTTTAAATAACAAGGCCAGTAGGTCTCTATGCAAATCAATTGCTGGTGACCAGGATTCTTTCTGCTCAGCAGGTGGCCACCTGGAACACACAGTCAATGTTGTTCCACTATAATATCACTGGAGAGCAATGCTGGTGGCAACAAGGCTGAATACTATCTATAAATACTTCCAGTGTCTTTGCCAGAAAAGCTGGTATGTTCTGTGGTGTCATCTATACCTGTAAAGAACAACCTGTCCCTTTATTTCCATCTGCTGTGTGTGACAAAATCAAACCTGTGTTTCCTCACTCAGCACATTTCCAGCCTTTGCCTGCACTAATATGGCTTGTCCCCCTTTCAATTCATTAACTTGCTAATGAATTATGAACCACCAGAGGAAGTATCACCTCTAATGTAACGTTTGAGATTATTTCAAGACTATGATTTCTCCTGCAAAATATTTCTAATACCATTTAGAAAAAATAATCATGCAAATAAGCATGTGGTTGTGTTTTACCTGAGCCGCTTCCTAGTTCTATTATAAACCTTTGTTTTTCCTTTGCTTTTCAACATGGCATATGTGCTTTTTTTTTATACTCTGGTAAAGCAACTTGACAGTTGGTAGCTGTCTGGCTGTTTATTCAACATATGTACCACTTAATGCACAGGTCTCAGTGATACAGTCCCCAAAGTCGGTCCAACTGGGATAAAAGTCAACAAATAGAGCTTTGCAGGGAGAACATTTGCTTGGGGAGAGCTAAATATTTGAAAGGTGTTTAACAGTTAAGATTTAAGCCTAATGTCATAAGAATTTACAGGGTCAGCATCTCCCCCAGCACTGCACATTCTCTTGATTTCACATAGGAGCTCCATATGTTAGAAAATCACCTTTTTAATTAGATCTCTGTAGCCTCGTTCTAAGTTACCACTGTCACAAGTCTTGGATAAAATCCTATTCTCAGGAAACCTTTCAGTAAACAGTTAGCTGTAGGTTCTTACAAGAAGATATGGAGACAGATTCTCCCAGATTGGAAGTGATTTTAAATTAGCTGCTCTCGAAAGTGGTGGGTGTGGTGTTATTTCAACATCCTTATATGTTACCTGAGCCGTTTCCCCAGGGAAAACAAAATGTGCTCAGTCATTTGCATTTCTGCAAGTAAAACTGATTAGTGAGTTCTGTGGCCTACTCTGGTCTGTCTGGACTAGCAGACAGGATAAAACCCAAAAATCCCCAATCTAGTTTGGCCACTGGGACTGCTGAGGTGTGAATCCATCGGACAAGTAAAGCTTCCTGAAAATACAGAAAGAGTCTTCGAAAAGGGTGAAGAAAGTTAACAGAAAAGTTATATATGAGGAGCCATTTTGTACCAGATACCAACCTCCTAAAAACCCTAAAGGGAAAGAAGAATTAATATTTTCACTTTATTAGGTGAAAAAATAATTGAGGCTGAGTGGTCAAAGGGACTTTCCCAAGGTGACAAAGATAAACAGCACAGTCCAGCGGCAAGTTCCATTATGGATGAAACCAAAGTCCTGTTCTTAACCAGAATCATACACCATTGACGAGCACTCTGATTACAGTGATACCTTGAAACTTACAGAATTTGCAGAGCAACGCAATCTGACATGAAGGTCTTTTGGCCCTGGAGTTAGCCCAGGCTAAATGGAGTTAGCCTATGCTCCAGAGATAAATTGAGTTCTAAGGTCACCACCAATTCCCAAATTTAGAGTATCAGACAAAAATGTTATCATCTGTTTCAAGTTCCATGGTTCCCACAGTGCTGCCACTGAGGCCCAACCAATCATAAACTTTGCGAGTGTTGAGCTCTATCTCCATGGCAGCTGCCACACAGTGAAGCAAATGAACTGCATACTTAGAGTTTTTACCCTTCCCCTCTACTTTTAGATTTGAATGGGATAGCTCATCTCAGTACATGGAATCTGGAATGTTCCACATGCAAAGTGGCTGGCATGCAAAGGAACTATATGGCATGACTTAGAAGTAACTGAGAGTGAACTCTCTATGGTGAAAACATTGGCTAATGGGAAAGAGAAGACAGGAGGGAGCCAAGTAGATAAATGTCTTCATCTTTCCCACACCACCTACCATGGATTATTCTGTGCAGCACATCTAGGCATACACTGTATGAAGAGAAAGTACGCCTGCCTAGGAATGTCATGGCTTGTTGTGAAGCTGTAGTCATACATATAAATACAGCATTTCATTTATTTTCCACATCTTCTCCTTGTCTCATTGCCCTATCCCTAACCCTCTTGTCTTAGGTTTGCAGACATGAAATAAAAGACTGGCACTCAATCCTCATCTCAGCCTCCAGATTCTGAGGAAACTAGCAAGCAAAGCCATTTACTGAAGGGAAGAATGACTACATGGAATTGTCAAAAATGTAGATATCCTAAAGCTGACTCTACCTTAAACATGAAAAGTTGTCTGGGTCATAACTTAATTTCAGATGCTATCTTGTTTCTTTTAATCTTGTATTTAAAAAGATATTCTGTAGAATAAATCAAGACTCCTAAGTAGTAAGTTCTTGCTTTCTTCTTCCATGTTAAGAAAACTACAGCTGTGGGGCACCTGGGGTGGCTCAGTGGGTTAAAACCTCTGCCCTTGGCTCAGGTCATAATCCCAGGGTCCTGGAATCCAGTCCCGCAACAGTCTCTCTGCTCAGCAGGGAGCCTGCTTCCCGCGCCCCCCCCCAACCGCCTGTCTCTCTGCCTACTTGTGATCTCTGTCTGTCAAATACATAAATAAAATCTTTAAAAAAAAAAAGAAAACGAAAACTATAATTGTGTTAAGTCAGTGATATATTTACACCCAGGTAATGGACCATGATTGGTCCAACTCACTTATGGCAACAGTGTTCCCAAATTTCTAAGCCTCCATTGGAGCAAGAGATGCCACCTGCCACCTGCCCTGCTCTGGGTGAGATGATTCTGGAAAAGCTTTGTTTTAATAATAAAGAAGCATAGATGGGGACAGCTTGATGTCTGCTTCTTCCCCAACTTTCTTTCTGGAATGTAGACGTGATGCCTGGAGAGGCAGTACCATTTATCTACTAGCTTCAATGGCCATCCACCTCCATATACTGACAAGTAAGAAGAGTCAACATGTCCAAGATAATGTAGCAGACAGAGAAAAGTATTGATCTGGACTTTTTGCAATATGGAAAAACAAATAAACAAAAACTTTGTTTATATGCCATTATACAGTTAGGTTTTAGGATACTTAGCTAAATGCACTATTAACTGATATACATTCTTAATTTTGTATATTGTATTGACAAACTCTTAAAATCCAAGATTTCCCATGCAGAATTTCTCTCACAGAGGCAATGACCAATCTTATCAAAGTAGGGAAACTTAAAAAAAAGGAAGCAACTAAAATAGAGCAAAAGCTGAATGAATGTATAATAAGTTGATATATTGCATAACACACATATTCTAAACACCTAAGTATAGGATACAGAGTATTTTTCCTATATTGCAAATACCGTTTGATATATATATATACGCTTATATATATATGTATGTATGTATATATATATATATATATATATATATATATATATATATATATAGTTTGCTAACTATTCCTCCTCTACTATTACAGTTAAATGGTTAGGTCTGTATTTAAACACAAATGTTACAACGTTTTAAATGTGTATTTTTAGCATTATAAAGTTTTCTTTCCAAAATATATATTTATTTTGAAAAGTGATGAAATTTTTAACAAAGTTTTATATGAATTATTATAATGACTTCAATTAAATTTGGAAGCACTGGCCTTATTTCTATATTCTTTCTTAATTTTCCAATATATTTCATAGGTCTTCAATAATAAAAAATATTTACATTTATTTCAATAGGGAGGTGCTTTTTTTCCCCCCAAGGAATGTCTATTACTGTCTTAGAAAACACTAATATTCCAAAAATCAAAGTCTAGGAAAGCTGTGTCAGCATAAGCACGGGTATTTACTCAACATTTATGTGACATACTGAATTATATCACTTACTACAATCATTTCTGTACTCACACACACACATAAATATCTCCATGTATCTAGATATATTTTATACTCATCTAAAAGTCTTTAATTTTGATACTAAGAAAAGGTCAAATGTCTTTTCTTTTAATGCTCTGTGTACTTCAGCTTATCAATATACGTTCAATTTCAGTTCCTTATTGCCCTTATTAGAAGCTTCCAAGAAGAAAACAAACATAGGAAGAATTTTCTAATATACTCAAGTTCACATTATGGGTTTGCAGTTGAACTAAGACTACAATTTTTGCTTCCAGTGTATTCTTATAGTCACTGGACAATCCTTCTGTAAAATATTCAACCTACTTTCTGGGAACTCAGAGGTGAGGATGGAGAAAAGAAAGTAGATAATATTTAATTTCCAAGTACAATCCCTTCTAATTTTTTCTTTCAGTTAAGAGAGGAAACAGAAATACTGTAATGAAAGACTACTGCTTGGAAGAAATCATCTCTGTTTAAAACTAATTAAAAACTAATTTAATTAGACTAATTAAAAATCAAAATCAGCATTTCAATTAACAGATTTATTTTGTTTATTTTCAGTTTTGCAAGTTTAGAACAACTATCATAGGGTCGTAATGGTGATAGAGTTCTTATTTTAATTATGAGTTTTGCTTCTGCAGAAAGAAAAATGTAGACTTATCATGCTTTAATAGATAATAAAAGGAGAAGAGTTCAAACTCTAGATAGTACAATGACTTCCCCAAAAACAGATCTTTTCCTTTTAAGCACCAGATCAATAAATGACCCTTTTGATCACAGAACAAACTAAAACCTCCTCTATATTTTGCTTGTTACTTTCATTTTTTTTCCCCAAGAAAAGATGAAGCCACTTAAGTGGCAGACCACAAAAGCACTGTAGCACTTTCATCCTAGTTAGGAGTTCAAAAAGTAAATAAAACTTTTTGAAACTTATATACTTAAGAACAAAGCTAGCACCCAGTAGCTCAATATGCCTTTGGGGTTAGGAGTTTATTCAGAGCATCAAGAATCAGTATTTCCATCTAGACATACAAGTGATCTAAATAGCATTCATAGGACTTTAAAAGCCTTTTTGAAATAAAAAGTAGAGCAAACTACAAAAGTATAAATTCTAAGTTTTTCTACATCATTCCCACTTTGTAGAGCATTTGGTGAGGACGGGGACTGCCGGGACATCACATATCAATCGGATATGAAAGAATACGCTGGTCCACATGGCCAAGGCACAGGAATAGACTAATGAGAACCAAGCTGTGGGCCTCTCCTCTTCAGTTTGCTTTCCATCAGTTTTCACAGGAATCCATTGGGTGAGGACAATTTGTGGGTATTTGCTATCACTGCCACGTCCTTATATTTCTTAGTATATTGAAATATGGACTAGCAGAAAGGAGCATAAGTGCAGGAAAGTAAAGAGGAAGGACTGAGGCTCACATTGGCAGCCCAACTGGATATCTAGGACAAACTGAAGTTCAAGGGAGAAAACATAAACTCTGCAAAGTTGACATTTCTGTTTCTTTTAACAGGTGATATGGAGTATAGAGTAGATAACAGAAATTTAGAAGTCTCAATAGTGAGTTTTGTAATATCAAGAAATAATACTTTTGAATGTATTTTAAATATGAAGGAAAAAGTACAAAATCTTTCCCTACCTCCACCCTTGAGCATATTGACAAAATTAAGAAGCATCCACCCAATGGTTTCTTTGGTTCATTTCTGTATTTTTGAACATGAAAAGATACTGAGAATATGTCAAGAGTTCCACATTTTGATTACCTGCTGTTTATCTCCTCTTGGCCCCTAAGCAGATTCAATACTTATTCTGCTCTTCACCATCACAGTTAAACTCACCCATACAATTGAGTACTGGTATCCAGTTGGAAAGAAAAAAAAAAAAAAAATGCTTAGATATTTATATGGAAAACGTGCCCTGAAGAAAAAGCCACTATAATGTCAGAAATAAAAAATGGCAATTTTGTATTTGAGCATTTCTTACTGAAAATGTTAATTGCAAAATGTGCCAACTAAGATTTGCTCTGTCATTTAGCAGCACAAGATTTCATTTGCTCCTTTGTCTTGCTATACGCCCCTACTGCAGTCTGAATGAGTGATGTTCTTGAATTACTGCTCTTTCCAAATTCTTTTTCTTTCCTCTGCTTCCCTTACTTTACTAGTTCTCAGGTTTCTGTCTCCATTGTTCCCATTGTCTGGTACTCCTTCTGGAATTGTAGCTTTATGAAATGCTGTAGCGATGGGTTGCAGGATTTTTTCCCTCCACCTGTATACTGCCAAGGGACTCTTTGAAGACCTTACTTTTACCATCAAGAACTAGGGAGGCAGACCTGGTGGCCTTAAGGGATTTAATTAGAGTTCACCAAGTCAGATTCTCCAAGCTCTCAAAGACCTAATTTAAATACAAGTTCACTCACTTTTTCAACTATTTCTTAGGCCCTTATTAAAATTTCAGGTTATTAAAGGGAACATCCTGCGTTTTGCAATACCCAGAAAATAAACCTGGGTTATGCAGAATCTCAAACATCCTCTAAGTGCAAATGCAAAATTCTGCCAATCGCTAGGGAAATAATAATGAATTAGCATATATATTATTGAAACAACCACTGTGGAATTTTGTTGATCGTGATCAAATACATTTATATGGATAGGACTTATTTTAAAGGAAATAGTTAAACACTAGTAGTAGAGTAGTGAGAGAAAATATGTACTTAAATGTTTTTGTGGTCCATTGTCCTATTATTGCCTTATATAAAAATGATAATTATTATGACTACTCTTTAGGTCATCTGATACCGCTTTTGTTAGGCTGTCAGCCAGAAACCTTGTTAAAATCACATGACAAATTACATCAATTTGCAAAAATGTTCTGGTCAATCAAACTTCTGTTACACATGGATATGTTATGAGAGCCACATATAACATGATTTCTAATTGACGACATTGGGATTTGATGAGAAAAAAAAAAAGTGCTGGTCTTTCCTTGACCTTTCCTTCCTGCATTAAGAATTGTGTCTTAATTAGACCTTCTAACCAGAGATTGACTTAAAACATGAATTGACCACACCATGGTGTCAAAATTAAACAACTAACCACATTAAAATCTATGGAGCTTTAGCATGAAGAAAGATAGCTACAATGGAAAGTGTGACTAAACCAGCTGTCACATAAGTAGGAGAAATAGGCAGAAAGAAAGCAAACAGGTTACTTTGACACCATTTCATTGTCAGTCTTCATATAAAGATCAAACAAAACAGAAGATATTCATAGGGGGCAGGGAGATGGAAAGAAAATGAAAGCTTTGCAACTTCTGTTTGATTTGGGGTGGAATTTACAAAACACATCAACATTGTTTTGCACTTTTTAAAAACAAATTGCACTAGAAAGAATCCTTCTTAGTGAAATAAATAATTGTGAGAACTCTGTCACAGCCATTGTTTTCAATATTTCTCAGCTCACATCCCTGTAGTATTTTCATATAATTAGCATATTAGCTTTCTCAAAGTTAACCTTCACTATGGCTTTAATAAATGAATTGAAGATCTGGGTCTTTTCACAGAGCTAACTGGTGAGATACAGAAAGAAATTTAGGTCATCCATACACTTTGGATTTTTTATTATTTATATGCTTTCAAGTAGGCATAAAATCTTAGGTACTTTTCCATCTATTTTATTCATACAAATATGAAATATTTTATGCCATTTTAAACTATAAGTCAAGTTATATTTTAATCCTGATTATTTTTTGGCATCACTGCACAGAAAAATAGTGAAGTTATCATCTTATAAAAGCACACTAATTCTCAGTTACAACATTATGAGACTAGTTTATTGGTATAAATTCACATGAACTTCCCAAGATGAGATATTTTTCATAATTTAAAATTTTAAAGTTATGGTTTATAATGATCACCCTGGAGCAGAAAAGGAAAATCTGTTTCTTCAGTAGATGTGTTAAAAATTCTTTCCATTTGCTTTCCACCAAAAGATCATGCTTAAGTACTTTCATTTAATATAAAATATTTTTCAGGTTTGCCTTGTTATTTAACGAAATTCAAAATCAGTTTGCAAAGGCAATCGCCCCATTCGCCCAACCCTCTAAAAAAACTTGTCATTTCATGACAAACATAGATTTCCTGAGAGATGGAAAACATTCACTGTGAAAATTGCTATATTTATCCTTGAGACATATTTGGTAAAATTCACTAATTTGCCCAGTGCATAATTTCAGTATGTTCATGGAAAAACAAACTGTCTTACCAATGACTTTAAAACAGAATCCCTCTGCTCTCAGAATTCAATGGAAGCAAGTGCTATGTAAATACTAATGATTGAATGTGATCTTCCCTGGCAGTGGGAAGGAAAATGCTCATTTTGATCACACACACGGAGGCGTGCACACACCCACGTGTGTGCGTGAATTTTTTAGGGAAGACCTTTATAAGACGGTCTAAAAAATAATCAAAACAACAGTTTACAGGTAAACAATTAAGTCAGAGAGCAAAATGGAGACAACCAAGTATGCGGACTGCTTTTCTTAATCACGTAGGTCAGAGGCCGTTTGTCCCCCAGATGGTCTCTGAAGATTCTAGTTGTACTTAGTTTGTTTTAATATGATGTTGCAAAATTTACTTCAAACATGTGCTATAAGTCAATAGAAGTCTATCTTTGGTTCCTTCTCATATCGCTTTTAGTTATATATGGGCTAGTTTATGAAGAGGAAATGAACTTCCCAAATTTGAGGGTGAATATAGACTTTCAACTTGTAATGTGCTCCCAGTCTCCTGTCCTGGAAGATTCATCCCCTCAAAATCATGTCCAGATTACCTTTGGTCCATTATAAATTAAAAGTAATTAGACATTGTATTTGATTTAAAATAAATAAACATACAGATCTTTCTGTTTGATTTGGACTGTTCACATATGAATGGGTACTGTATATTTCTCTAAATTATTGTGTAATAGGTTCACAAAGAATTGTCAACAAAACATAAACACATAAAATATTCATAATCTAACCATTTCTTCCACTTAAAATTGCAACACCTAAAGAGGTAGGGAAACATAGCTAAACTGAGTGATAGGGCCATAATAGACCGTAATAGGCTAGGATATGTAGTTTAACTCCTTGCACACCAAAATGTTAAGGGTAACTGGTATAGACTGATGTTTGTGTACCCCCCAACTTCATACATTGAAATCCTAATCCCCAGTGTGATGGTAGTGGGAGGTGGGCTTTTGTGAGTAGTTAGGTCATGAGTTTGGAGCCCACATGAATGGAATCAGTCCTCTGATAAAAGAGACCCCGAAGAGTTTTCTCACCCTTCCTGCCAGAAGATAGCCCTCCATAAGCCAGAAAGCGCTCTCATCAGACAGTAAAACTTCTACCGCCTTGATCTTGGACTTCCCAGTCTATAGAACTGTGAGAAATAAATTTCTGTTGTTTATAAGCCACCCAGTCTATGGTGTATTGCTATAGCAGCCCAAGCGAACTAAGACAATGGCCATGGCTTAACTCACACCTATTTTCAGGAAGTACTTGCCTTTATAAAGAAAACCCCATTCTATATATATGCCTCTTTTGACTAGAGTATTTAAATTTATATAGTTCTTACTGTATCTTGATCAACTGAAAATATAATTCAAAAAAAAATCAGTATATAAAGTTGGAGACATGATATCCCCAAATCATAAAAACTCATAACAATGAGTATGGGTGTCACTGGGTGAAGAAGCTTTCCCGAGTGTTTTTAAGATTCTATCACTATACTCTGTTAAATTAAGAGATCCAGGAAAAACCCAGGAAAAGTCCAGAGCCCAAGATTAAAATCACAGAAGGGATTTAAACAGAGATTGACTAACTGGAAGGTAAAAAATTTAAAATAATATATTCACAGTCCAAGAAACTGCTAGCTATGGTTGATGAAACATTTTGAACATTATCATGAAGGAATCAAAATAGACCTCCAATCTACAAGTTTTCCATGTCTATTCTAATTCTTACTCTCTTCATTTGAATTCTGGGCCATTGCATCACCTACTTACACAAAGGCCCTTGATTTTAGCGAAGGAAAAAAAAAACAAACTGGAATCCACAAAAATAGCCAGAAATAGCCACTCAGTCCTGAAGCCTCCTGTATCCTCTTGCATCCTCAAAGACATAGGATTTTTTATACTCACTTTTTATTAAAGTCTTTCCTTAATACTTAACGACAGATTCATATTGATTACACTGAGACCATCTCTGTCTCACCTGATAACACAGCAGACAAAAAACTTGAACTAAAGGTCAAAGAATTGCCAAATCAGCAATTTTCTTATAGTTGTGCTAGCTTTATTAGTATTGCCTTCATTATGAGCTTTCTCTAAAGGATTCTTTTAATTCATCAGTAATCTTTGGAGAGTCAAGTTAGGTAAAACCAGAAAAAAATAATATATCAATCTTCATAATTGGATATCCATGAACTACAATATGTAGTAAGACACCACAAGTCAATGATTGAGTGTACCATAAAATAATGTGGCGCATCCTCTTGCCCTTAGAACACCTCACACACAGTATGCAATTTGTGACTCCCTGACGTTTTATCTAAGAATGGGTGCCAGAGTTGCTCTTTACATCAAATATGAAAAAAGTTTGAGCTTTTATGCAAATGAGATTCTATTAAAGTTGTATCTTCTCCTAGCCTCCCAACATATTGCATTGGGTACTCATCTGTGGTCTATGCATACCACCCCTCACCCACAGGATGAAGCCAGTAAATATTCATAAAACTCCACTAAAGATGTGTCAGTTCTCTCAAGTATTTACATCATGATTCATCACGGATTTCCTCTACAAGTTCATTTTATTCCAACATTCAGAGCTTTAATATCATCTGTCCTCAGTCTGATCACTCCTCAACACTGAAATTCTGTTTCTCTGATTCCCCTTCTCCACCATGCAAAGTTTTTTTCTAAAATTGTCTTTTTTCCTATACAGATAAAGTTCCACTCTGAAGCTTTCTGCAATTATTTAAGTCCACACAGCTTATTCTGTTCATTAAGTTGTATTGCTTACTGTGCCATATAAATTATTCATTCACCTGGAAAACGCTGTTTTTGACCTTCTTCAGGACCCTCCCCAAAACATTTTCTTGTCTTTAGTCTTTGTTTCTTATTTGAATAAAACATTTTAATGCTTGCCCATAGATAAAGTAAAAGATATTTAATATGTTGTTTTGAGGGGTAGATGGATAAATTTGGGTAACAAAACCCAACATAAGAGTAACAAACTAAATTAAACTAATTTCTTCCTAATTTAACAGTCTGGGGAATACAGCTTAGGATCATAATGGAAGTACTACTTCCAGTATCATCAAGGAGTCCAGAATCCTTCTACATTGCTGCTTTGCTGTATGTTAGACTACACCCTTAATAAGCTGTGTGGATCCAAGCTGATTCACAACCCCAAACGTATTCTAAAAAGCAGAATGTAAGAAAGGGAGAAGGGAGAACAGCCTCTCCGGTGATGGACATCTCACTTCCTTACACCACATTGTCTTAAATTTA